>NC_072737.1:40873173-40958173 GCF_026930045.1 Uloborus diversus
TATCCGAACTTGGCAAGAAGGTACAGAAACTTAATAAAAACTATTTCCTACGCTCAAAACTGTTTTTCTACACCTACTTTCTTACTTGTTCTACAAATCTTTATCAAATATTTAGTAATTTTAGCAACAACAGTTCTGCTTGGATCTAAAATCTCATTATTGTTTCTTGTCGAAATGATTAAGATTTTCTTACAAACCACTCTGATCTTAATATTGTTAATTTTAAATTCGTCTCGCATACCAATAGAAATGAAACGCAACAAGGAAATGTTTCATGAGAAGTATGAGTTACTTTTACTTTTTCAAATCACCGAAATGGCGGGAAGTCATGCCCTGAACTAACTCTGCTGCAGTGCTTGAAAGACAATGAAGCCATAACTTTTAACGGATGTGGCATCGTTTGGTTTTCAAAAGGCGTAATTATTACCATTTTGGGAGCTGATTTAACTTACGGTTTGTCATTTATTACCATACAAAAATAGAAATTTGATTAATAGTTTTCATTAAAACTAATTGGTGAAGCCTAAATAAAAATACTTTACACTTTTATTTTCTTTTGTTTATTTCTTGTATTCTGAATATTGATGTCTTGAATAAACCTATTGCAAATCCAATTTGCCTTTTCTTTAACTCAATTCATCTGCCTGAGGTGCTTTTACAGTAAGTATTTCAACTCTAGAAGGATCATTAATATTATCTTAAAGGTAAAAGAGGAAAATGGTAAATTAAAAAAAAAAAAAAAAAAAACCTTAAGTGGACTTGACAGCTCACACGACTTGTATGTGTTACCGAAAACCATCATGTTCAGTAATCATTAGGCGTGGTATATAATGCCTTAAACAAACCGGCAAAGGCTGAAAACATTCATACTTCACACTTCCTAGGTATTCTATTAGAAGGTCAATTGAGATACCGATAATGTATTAAATACCTCTTCCACTCATTTCGAATATCACGTGGCTGACACTTGACTGCTTACGAGTGCCTCTGGTTCCTAATTGGTTAGTTGCTCTTGGTAGGTGGTTCAAAATCGTCTAATTAGGCAATTTTACTTAAATTTGTTCAAAAAAACAATTTTTTTTTGTTGTGCCGCATGAAAATGGAAGAAACTGCTATGGTTTTAGAGAAGTAATCATGGTCTAAAAAGGCAAAACAGCAATTCGACGATGAAATAACTCTCCGAAATTCGATTTAATGCTGCAAGAAACAGGTTTTGACCGAAACTTCCTAACAAAAAGTAATAAATGATGTGCTAAAAGGCCCTACTTTGCCTTAAAACCTTCACCATTATATACGATGCTTAGGCAGTCAATAGAATACCGGCGTTTCATATTTTGCCGGTAACATCTTATATATTTTTTCTCGAATGTGCTTTTCTGTCGGTCCGCCAGATATTTCTTATTCCTTTATCAAATTCCATGATTTACCCCGCATTTTAAAGCTTGTTGTGCTGGTTAATGACGAAAAATGGTCCCACGTTCTAAAAATATACCGCTTTTCTTAAATTTGAGGGTTGACCTCATTTAAGATGAAGTCGTTTAACGGATGTGTCAGTTTTTCGATAGATGTAAAATCGGAAATTGATTTTTTTTCGAAGAGAGCCCCTCAGTCGGTAGAGCATTCAGGTTTCAACCGAATGGTCACGGGGATCAAGCGTCTGTTCGAGTGGACTAACTTTATAGCATTTTTAAGGTATGTATTTTCGCTATAAGATCTTAGACGTTAAAACTAATGCAGAAGAAATGCTCTCCGTTTTTTGTCTCCTTGATGCAGTCTTCTGTCTTCATTAGCCATTACTGATCTATAACATGTAACGCATTATTAATTCATTATCGCATTAAAGTTCGTGATTTATTGAGTATGGTAATTTTCTACCTAAGGAATATATGAATTTTACATAGCGTGCTTTTACATATGATATTTACAGTGGGTGGCCAAATTATTAGGAACACTTCTCAAATTCTCTGATTTTCAAGTTTATGCTCACTTTTTGAAGAAATAAACCACGAATCACAATTTTTTTTAATTCTGAATATCAGCTGGTATCATACTTAAGTAACACTTATTAATAAAGCAGAGTTGCTACATTTTGTGATTAAATTTCAATATTTGATTTAAATTGTTGCTTGATATTGTCAAAATTGTTTTTTGAGAATGGGCGAAACTTTAAATATGTCTCATAAAAAGTGCAGGGAAATACAAGCATTGCTACTTCCTTCCACACACACCCAGAGAGTTATTGCAAGTATGACAGGTGTTTTTAGGTCAATAGTTGGCTATATCAAAATTGAAATTGCCAGAACATGCCACTGAAAGTGGATCGCTTAAGAAAATGTGGCAGAAAACACATCATTAATGCTCGTACCGGCCACAGATAGTGATATTTCCCTCAACAATAGCAAAAGGAATGTAGTCCGTCTTACTTGCGAATGAACAGGGCATTGAAGATTCCACCAGGACTGTCTGAAGGTGATTGGTAAAAGAGTTTAAAAAAAAAAAAAAAAAAAAAAACATGCCGCACCGAGGCTGAGACAAAGCTTGTACAATTGGGCCAAAAAAAAAAAAAAAAAAAAAAAAAATCTGTTAAGGATTAAATCGTGTAAGTACTATTTGTAAGAAGTGCTATAATAACAAATAATGTTATTATTTTAATGTTTTATAGAAATGCTTCTCCGACGACTTTTACCAGTGCCCCTGGTATTCCATCAGGAATGTCTTTTAGAAAGTGTTAAATATCCGAAAAAGCACATATTCCAGATTCTACGGCTAGTACAAGGAGCAGTGATTCGTTTTCTGTCACATTTCTCTACGCAATCTGCTTTCAATGACTTGTTTTGATCAATTTTAAGCTTTTGATGCGTGCAACTGACTTAGAAACACCCGCTGAATTTGCAATATCTTTCTGGAAATATAAGGAGGAGAATAGTAATGCTTTTATTTTCCTACATTTTCTAAGGGACGTGTCTGAAACCTTGCCCATTCGTACAAAAAAAAAAAAAAAAAAAGGTTTTAACAAAATCAAACGATAATATAAATCAAATATTGAAATTTAATCGCAAACTGTAGCAACATTGCTTTATTAATAACTGTTACTTACGTATTAACTATAGAAGACACCAAAGCATTTGAAAAAATAATTTTAGAATACTTTATATAACGTCACGACAACAGCTGATTTTTCTTACTAAAGACTAAACAGGAATAACCTCATATATTTGTAAACTGAAGCAGTCTGGTATTGTTGCCACTTCTAGTGAAACAACAACAATAATGATACCAGCTGATATGCAGAGTGAAAGGAATGTAGTTCGGAGTTTAGTTTAAAAAATAAAAAAATGAATGTAAGCTTGAAAATGCAAGAATTTAAGAAGTGTTCCTAATAATTTGGTCACTCACTGTATAGGGGTATAAAGTTCGAGTGCAAAGGCCTCGCACTTGTCTGCTAGTATACTATAATTGCTTATCAGGACTTTTTTTCTTACTTTACCTTATCAGCACTTGTCATTCGATAGAATGACTAGGTATCATGTACAATGGCTGGAGAAAGTTTGAATATTTGCCCAAGTTCATACCTAGCCTAAAACGTTCGGTAATACACATAACGCCTAGGCATTCTATAGAATGCTGGCATTCATGCTTCGTCCTGCAACATACATATTAATGCTTTCCTTAGATTTTAGCTGCCAAAATTAAGCTTTTTTGAAATGTTTATTTTAATATTTGATTTTAAAAATCTACAACGGAATTTTCTGTTTTTACTTTTGAGCTGTTTTTGCCTGTATAAAATTCAAAGCGACGGATACTCTTGATAAACGAGCTGATGTGTGTGCATCACATGACTTCCTTTTACTCCAATTTAATGTCATTTTCTCATTATTGGCAGTTTTAATATGATTCAATAGTTTACTCCCTAAATATCACCAACATTGGCCAAATTGAAACCAGATTAAAAAAAAATAATAATAAAAAGTCGCCAAATTTTGGCGACAAAACTTGGCGACTAAAAGACTGGCGATATATCGCCAAGTGACAGCCAAATTATAACACCACTTGAGTCTACATCGAAATTAACAATGATTTCCCCACAAAAAGGGACAAAAGACACCCTTGGGGCATGCAAATGCAACCAAAAAGGAAGGCGCACAACTAGACCCCACTAGGAGTCTACTTACCAAATGTCAACATTCTAGGACATGCCGTTCTTGAGTTATGCGACATACATACGCACGTACATACATACATACAGACGTCACTAGAAAACTCGTTGTAATTAACTCAGGGATCGTGAAAATGGATATTTCGGGTGTCTGTCCGTTCCTAGGAATATATCCACGTGTGGTCGGGTTGAAAAAAAGAAAAAAAAAAAAAAACGCAACATTCATTTGGGGGTGAGCAATATGGAAACTAAAGCCGATTTTTGGGTAAATTTTTTTCGCGAATACAATACTGCCTTTTTTGTAAAAGGAAGTAAAAATGGAAAGTTTTCGACAGTAAACTTCATACTCTTAAACTATTTGTGCACGGGAAGAAACGCATAAAAATAATTATTTTATGAAAAATAGAGCTCCATGCAAAAAGAAAAGTTACCCCATTATTTTTTTCCATCAAAACAGTTGACATTTGGTATCGTTTTCATCATCTACCGGGAAAATATTGACGAAATTATAGCTTAGCTGTAATGGAAGCAACAAAAAACAGTATTTTATAATGCTTTCGAATTCATGAAATATTGATTTTTGTCTGTTTAAGAAACTCTTGTGATACACTTGTCAGCACAAATCATTCTTGCTGCGTTCTTCAAATAAAACTCAAATACGCCAAAATAAATCTTCATTTTCATTACTTGAGAAAATTTCTTGAAGCTATGTTAAAGAAAAAATTGTGTTCAGTCTTAGTGATGTTTGATTTTTGAAAATTGTACGTAGATTTTATAAAGCTAAACAAAGTGCATTCAAAGACTTTTCCTTAGCTTTAACTGTATAACCTCCTGCTCATAGGTTTTATCCTGCATCAGATAAACACTGTGTAAAAGTTGCTGTAATTTCGATGCTTTTTTACTAAAACATAAGATTATCTTGAGCATCTTAACGATGAATGTTTTGTGATACTTTAAAAGCAAAACCTGTGAAAGCAAGAGGAAAACTCTCACCAGAAAAAGCTCTTGCAAGGGGTTATTCCAATCGATTATACTACCTGTAGTATTTATACTTTACTGTGTGTTGATGAAACGTAAGAACCATAGTTATAATTTTCATAACCGATACCGTGTCAAATATAAAAGTTTTAGTGATATGATGGAGTAAAAATTGCGAAATGGTATGGTGGGGGAATATCGAGTACTCTTGATCTATCAATTTGTATTGGAGCAACTCTTACAGTATTAACAGTTTATTAAATGTGGTTTTTAACATTTAAAAATACTTATAACCATATGGGGGAAATGGTTAAAATCGTGAGTGTCATGACCTTTAATTTAGTCGTATACTGTGAAAACAAACAATCATATTGTCACATACGAGAAGCATAAGTGAAAACAAAATATTTTGCATATTGCCATATGATCAGCATAATACAAAAGTAAAATTTTTGCCACGCTTTTAATATGCAAAGAACTTATATTTTGAATTTCATAACCAATAACAACTGCTTTACTCACGAAAAGATGTGGTCACAAGTCGCAAAAAGAAAAATGAATGAAGAAAAAACTTTTGATTTTTCAAACTTTAAACCAATGCTTATGGCGTTTGATTTCATCGGATTGCAGGTCTATCAGGGAGATTTTAACCTCGAAGTATTGATAAAGAACACTTTATTTTTGGTTTTTCCCATATTATCACATTTAGTTTTTACGGATATGGTCGTTTCATACTATTTTAGTTTAAAGGACGATACAAATAACTTTCAAATTGTTGGTTCCGGAATTATAACGTATTTAACCGTTTTCTTGCTGTGGTATGCTATGCGCTTGAAATGTAAAGGTCTCCGAGAATTATTGCTGAGTTTAAGCTCAAATCAGTCTTCAAAGTCAATGTTCAACAAGATTTCAACCGCAATTACCATATTGATTTTCGCTGTCCCGGTATTTATATGCCTTATATCTTTAGGACATATTCAAAATTTTATTAATTGCTTCTCAAAAGTAAATTCTTTTTACAAGTACTTTTATAGGGGCTATTTGAATCCCTCACCAATCGACAAAATTTACCTGCCGCTGAAAATGTACTTTTCATTATCAATTTGTACCTCGATTCCTGCTATTTTCTCACTAATGTATTGTGCAATTTGCTACAGAAGCTGCATCTTGCTTTCTGAGTACAGAAGCGATTTTCTTGAAGCCTCCGTGCTTGAATATCCTTGTTTACTACAGAGGTACAGAAAAATCATAAAGCTATTGAGCGAAATACAAAGTTTGTTCTCAATTCCGACACTACTAATACTTTTATACGTGTTTCTCTCGGACTTCTGGTGTCTTGCAACAGCACTGATGATTGAAAAACTTGAAGATCGTGATAGGTTTTGGCCCTTTACCGTTTTCTTTATCTCTTCTTCTATTTTTTCATTCGTTTTGCTTATTTTGTACTCTTCTCGAATACCAATGGAAATGGAGATAAATAAGTCATGTTTTCAGGAAAAAGAAGAATTTATTTTGCTCCAACCATTTTCAAATGAACAAAGATGCCGATATCTTTCCGTGATACGCTGCCTTAAAGAAACTGCACCTGTAACTTTTCACGCCTGTGGTATGATGCAATTAACACGCAGCTTAGTTCCAGGAATCAGCGGCGCCGTGCTAACTTATGGTTTATTGATTTTAAATATCCATAAGTAAGGTAACAGTGGAACGGAGAGAAAACCCTAGGGTAGGAATTAGTAAATGGGGAGAGCAAGTCCAATCATTTGCTTAGAGAAAGCTGAAATCAAGATCCCAAGTCACATGAATCTACAAAGACGAACGGTTTTGAGAGAAACTAACGAAAGACATCTGATTTCTTGCTTCAAAATCAATCACGTGACTTGGGATCTTAGCTTTACGAAAGGAAGTGATCACGCCCTCCTTTTTATGTCTTTTGTCCGGATTATCCGAATCTCTGGATAATCCGGACAAAATTTGTAGCTATTATAAACATTTCAAGTTCGCACAGATAATAAGAACGCTAAAGATTCGATTACTATTTTGATCTACTTATGATAAAACGTTTCTGTGACAATGCTTCTTTGAAACGCCTTGCAGTTCAACAAGTTCATCAGTCAAGATTCTTTATTTTTAAAAAATGATATAAAAAATATTTTAATGTATTTTTTACTGTCCTGTGAACAGTTTTATGTAATTTCGTTACAAAACATGTATTTTTTACAGTAATGAATAGTTAGTCTGCTCATTTAAGTATTTGTTCTGCTTATTACCATTATTCCCGGGATTATCGTCATTTCGGTTATCCGGATTGCTCTTGGTACTCTGTATTGCGGATGAAGAGGCTAAAGTGTAGGCGCTTCATGACATTACTGTTTTCTTCATACACGAGGTGTGGCGAAACAAATAAGTTAATTAATGTTAACAATGTTCGAATAATGAAAAATGGGCAGTTGTATAACAGTACTTCGAAGAGCCTTTCTTGGAGATAGTCGAACACTTTTCCTTTGTTGAATATGACGTATTTTTATGTTGACTATCGCTCTCAAGGAACTGCTGTATACGACGTTGGACATGCCCGTACTTGTCCAAAGTCTGTATGTAAATAAAGAGATCGTTCTATTGATAATTTGTTAACGACTGTTTCTTGTTGATTTCTTTGTTTCACCCAACAATGAATATCATTTTTAGTCGGCGTAAGATGTCGATTCAGTTCTTGTCGAAATGTTCTTTGGTTTTCTGTCCAATTTACGACCCAAATACGCTCGCCTACTATCTAGCACTCCATGGCTAGGCTCACCATGTTCACAATTTCTCTCAACAAACTGTTGTATCCGGTGTTGGAGATGCCCGTACTGGTCAGTATTCCATTACATCTTGACTGATCGTCCAAAAAGTCTGTACGTAAATACCGATGTCATTCCTGTTGGTGATTGGTTAAAGTCTACACCTTGTTTATTTCATTGTTTCATCTAACAATGAATAGCATTTTTACTCGGCGCACGACCGACGTCCATTCAGTTCTTGTTGAAATGTTCCTTGGGTTTCTGAACAACTTTACTGCTAAAAAACGCTCGCCTATTTTCTAGCGTTCCATGATTAGGCTTACCGCACGTCCGGGATTAGACCATACATATAGTTATTGACTAGATACACAACGAGAAACCGATTCCATGGGCAACCGAATACGCAGGCAAATGTTCGTAACTTTTACCGAACAAGATCAGTGGTTGCAGTTGCATGCTGGGTAGGTGGTGGTGGTACAATGCCGACCAGTGGCTGCTGCGAGAGAGTTAGTTGCGTATCTAGTTATACAAAAGCTATGTATTAGCCTGGAAAGTCTTGGATTTCTAGGGCTGTCCGTCTTAGGCAGTAAAGGAAAACGACTGAGTTTTTAAGAATTTTATCTATAACTGGCTGCGTTGCCCGGTTTGCCCGGTCCACCTTAAAATAAAAATTGTGTCAAGTGACGCATATTCAACAATCAGGCTTTAATAAATGAATAAAAAAATAAAATCGTGCAAAATTTCCCTCCCAAACAATGCCGACATATATGAAAATACTTTTAGGAAATTAAATCGAGAAAGATAAATTTGAAAAACGTAACCATGGAAACAAAAAATAAAATAAGTTTAAGGAATATTTAAATGAGAAAGAAAATGGTTAACATTTTGAATGGAAATGAGATTTTTTGAACTGGATTTAAAAGGTTTGTAACATTTTTTCTCTTTCGAGATAGAAGCTTAGATTTTCGAACTTAGGTCGAGATAAATCTGGAGTAAAAAATATCGCTTTTTCCAATGGTGTCAAACATAAAACTGTAGGACAATTCCTTCACTTTTTATTCATAGATTTAATGAAGAAAGTAGTGCCTAAATTTCACCTAAGACTAAAATCATTCGAGCTAGAAACGTGAATAACTCCCGCCGTAATTCAGTTAGAGCATTAAAACAAATTGCGTAGAACGCGGAAAATTCTACCCTTTCCAACGATATGTAATATGAATATGTGCAAGTAATTTTTCACCCCCATATTTGCGTATTCATGTGAAAATTGTTCCTAAATTGGAATAAAAAAAGAACTACTAATTGAATTTTTTTCGAACCGGTCTGCAAAACTTTCCGGTGCTAAAAGAAAGATACTGTGAAAATGTCGGCGAAATCGACCGGGTAGTTCTCGAGTTCTGCGCGTTTACACGAACGGACGCTTTTTGGAGACTTTATTTTATTCCATGTAGAGATTAGCGAGGTTTTTGTTTCTAAAATTTTGAACCTATATGATGCACTGAAATTGACTGGTTTGATTTGGAAGAGAGGTTACAAGATATGAATAAAATCATAATGATTATTCTACAGATACTGATTTTTCATTCGATGAACGTACGCAGTAACGCAGTCGAAATGAAATATAAAAAACCGAAAGCTAAGCTAAGTTCTAGTTTTGATCTAGGACTGAAATACCAAATACCATTGAAGGGAAACCACGATTAATTTCGAAACTCTCTTTAAAAAAATGGACCTTTCGTGTATACCAATTCGTGTACTCATTATTACAAATATAAATTGCGTTCGCGACGTGTTTTCTCAGAGCATCGGCTCCAGTTCAGTGTGGTGTTTCAAAAACGGGGAACTTTTGGCTTGCTCTAAGAGGTAGACTTTTGATATTGACGTATAACGATTGATACATTTTGGAACTTTTATTTTGCTTAATCTTTTTGTGTGAAAACGTACTAATGCAATAAAATGTTACGGCTTATACTATGCAGTTTCAATTGAATTTTTCAATACTAGGAAAATCAGTATGAGCTTTAAAAAATAATAGCAACGAGTTCATTGTATTCATCGTCCGGGGAAATATTTGCGATGAATTATCCAGGGCTCACTAGCACATCTGTGAGACAAAGCCTGCGGAAGCACACTGGTCCGACCACACCAAGTCCGACTGTATACTGATATCCTTAACGCAGATATTTTAAAAAAATGTCGAGGAGCACTTCCTCGTTTCGAAAAAATTCCTAGCAGTGTACGTATATCCTCGACTCGACTCCTTCTACATATTTGTGCTTTGAGTTCGCCGTTTCTTTAGATATTCTCGAAGTAATGACTCCACTCTTATAAATACACAGATAGTTTATTTACAAAGTCATTAGCAATTGCTAAAAATATCCATACTGCCGTGGTAAGCGCTAAAGTCGTATCTGCAGTCGAGTTCAAAAGGAGATATTGTCGGTTACAATTTAGCGCCTCCATTCGATTCAGATGCAACATTTTCTGATTTTTAAAAAAAATTCTCCTCATTGACGCATGACCATAAAACATTGTGTTTAGGCGAAATATGCCACCCGGTGACCATAACTTAATTTGGATAAAAAAATGCAGATACGATACGACTTCAGTCAAGCAAATCTTATAAAACACTTTAGGCATATTCGTCAACACATGTACGATAAAACATTAAGACAAAATCACAGCGCTTAGGCTTCACACCAGAGCCAAAACAACAAACTCTCCTACAGTGAAACCTGTGTAACTTGACCACCTGCGGTGCACTACTATAGTGGTGAACTTAAACAGGTGGTAACTCACAGAGGTTGAATTATATGATATAGATCTAATTCCGTGCCTGGAAAAAGCGGTCAACATACAGGTGGTCAATTTACAAGGGTGGTCAACTTCACAGGTTTTACTGTATTTAGAACTGGCTGTTAGCTTCACTATAGAAAGTATTCTCAACTCGAAGAAAAACACTACTCATTTTCTCTAGTGGACTGTATTTTTATTCACGGCTTCTCTAAGCGCAAACTTCTCCGTCTCCTCTTGTTGCATACTAACAGTCAACCAAAACGCTCTCAATGTAGGTGGCGTGGTGGAACGCGCAGACGCAACATGCTCCTTACATTAATATGAACCTCGCAGGCCAAGACACACATAAAATTTTACCACACTTAATTTTTTCTTGTGGATAGTATGGAAATACATAGAAAAAGGGTAAAAAAATAAACCGAGAATTGTTGTTTGAAACATTGCGCATAACTCAAGGAAAGTAAAAGTTTGTAAGAATAGGTTCGGCAGAGTGAATGGGAGAAGAAATTTGATTGGCTGCGGCTCGGTGAGTATTGCTGCTGATCTTGGATGGTTTCTAGGTTATTTTGGAAGGATTCAAAACTTGGATTTTCGATTTGTAACGTCGAAAGCGGGCCACACGTGTCAGTTCGGAAGGTCGCATAGTGGGAACCTGTAGAAACATTACAACTGGGTTATGTATATGTGTTAGGATTAGTTAGTAGAAGCCACGACCTTCGACTTATTTGCAGAACGCTGCTACTAATTGAGCTAACGATCTTCCATCTCGGGAATTTTGTACACTAAAGCAATACGCATTAAACAAATTAAAATCGATGGCTTTTACTTTGTTAAAATATTTTTAAAATGTTATACTGCGATTTTCCCCAGAAAAATTAAAGTCTTATTTCCGGAGTTTAAAAACAACAGAACTGTGGCTCAGGATCCTGCAATGAGTTTAAATTTTTTTTCGTGGAAATTTGGAGCAAAGTTTTTTTGTTGAAATCAAGGCATTGAAAATGTATAAGCCGGTCGTTGGGGATTCGAACTCACACCCTTCGCCTTTTTTGCACGACCCTCTAACTAACTGTGCCACTGGGTCTCCATTTCGGGACGCTATGCTTTGAACCAATTCGTTATGTAAAAAAGAATAAGTCAGTTTTTCGGCAAAACAATCTAATTGTTAGTTGTCTCTTTAGTTTTCTCCGAAAGCGGTGAAAAAAATCTGAAAATGATACCTTATCTATGCAGTTTGATGAAGTATTGAGTAAGTTATAGCGTTATCACAAAAAGCACCTTTGAGAAATAATATCTGGTATAGATAGCCGTACTATTGCACGCAAACTAAAAATCGAGGTGGAATTTTCTTTTGTTGAAGACTTGCGCATTTGTTAATAGTACTCTTCATTAAATAAAGTGTTTACTCGTATTAACTCAAAAGGGTAAACAAGTGCATAAAATGTCTTTAAGTTTTTGCTGTTATATAGTATCGTAACTGTGTTCTTTTATCTTCTCACAATACTAAAACTTCCAATTTGATTTAAAGTAAATCGGTAATATTTAAAAGCTTTTGTCTATTTCCAATCATCGGAAATTATATTATTTCCCTTAAGGTTGGCTCAACCACTAAACTATTGTGCGATATTACGAGGAAATTATGCAAGGCATAATTTCATATTGAAGGAGCTAACCAATTCATTTTGGAGTTCAAAACATTTAGTTATGTACAATAGTTATAGCATTCATAGCAACTTGAATTTTAAATTGAATATTTTTTTAAAGCATTAAAAATTTTGTTTTTCAAGATCAAGTGAATCGAAGAAAATAAGAATTATCTTTGAGTTATCGAATGCGAAAGAGAATCGTATCCTCAATGGATATTGAGAAAGTGTCTGGATTTTAACAATAGTTGACGTTTCTTAACTCTGAAAAGTATACCTCAAATGTTATGTCGAGGCGTATTTATATTAGCCTGCAGTTTTCTAGTATTTTTGCTAAATTATTTCTTTCTTCTCAGATACTAAAGTGTAAGTAAGCTTTTTGCATTATTCTTCACCATGATAAGTAGAAGGAAAAACACATTCCATCGCCAGTGGAAATGTTTAGTTTGGCAATTTGTGTTATTTGGAATAATCTTTTCGGAACGAAACGAAGAAAGAACGCTAAAAATTTTTCCTCGTCGATTCTTGTTTCTGATTTTTCCTGCTATATCGCATCTTATTCTAATAAACGCCATGTATTGCAACGTTCATAGCCTGTTACAGAACGAAGTAAACTACCAGATGCCACTGACCGGTTTGTTGACGATTGTGACGGTTTTGATCTCGTGGTATTCGTTTTGTTTGAAAAAAGGACGAATTTCGAAACTCACTTTCATGTTAGCATCACTAAAAGTTCCTTTGAAAAGGAGAGTTTTCCCAAATGCAGCGGTTGCAACATTTGTATTCGTTTTACCCCTGGTC
Organism: Uloborus diversus; assembly: GCF_026930045.1. Lineage (NCBI taxonomy): Eukaryota > Metazoa > Arthropoda > Arachnida > Araneae > Uloboridae > Uloborus > Uloborus diversus. The sequence goes on from NC_072737.1 coordinate 40,886,328, forward strand.
AACTCGGTTGGGATTCTTTATCATTATGATGATTTGACTCCCACTTATCCTGTTTACAAATGCTTTTACAACAAACCCTTCGATATCAAAATTTTAAACCTAGTATATTTAACAGTAAAAGGTTATTTGTATAATGCATTATCTGTGTCCTTTTTGATTCTCTGTTCTTTCTACTATGATTGCGTATGCAAGTGTTGTTGTGACAGCCTTTGCTCATTTAGAAAGGAGTTCTATGCAGCTTCTGCCGATAAATATCGGAACTTGACCAAACGATACAGAAAAATACTGAAAGTTCTTTTTTACGCGGAACGATGTTTTTCTGTGCCGACATTTTTGATCGTCTTGCAAATCTTTGTCAATAACTTAGTGGTTTTAGTTATGGGAATCCTCGTTGGCTCCGAAGTTAGCATTCAGTACTATATAGATGACATTGCCTATCTTTTATTTACTTCTCTGTCATTAACAATATTGATTTTAAATTCGTCTCGTGTGTCACTATAGAGATGAAGCGAAACAAAGAAATGTTTCATGAGAAATATGAGTTACTTTTAATATCCACTGAATCAAAATCTGGTACGGTGCCTCCTGAATTGAGTCTCTTGCAGTGTTTGAAAGACATTGAAATCATAACATTTAGTGGATGCGGCATTGTGTACTTCACCAAAAGCTTATTTCTCACCATTATCGGAGCTGACTTAACTTATGGTTTATTGCTAATTAACTTACATAAGTAAGATTTCAGTCTTCAGGTATCCTTTGAGCCGCTGTGTTAAACCTGTATTCTTCGTTATTTCCTTTTAACTTCTTTGAAAGCGTTTTAAACCGAACGATAGACATCATATGCAGGATTATCTGGCAGAACACAAACTGAATCCATGTTTCGTTAGAAGACCTATTGCTTTAAGTGGTCTCTATACCACTAGGACACGATGAGAAGATTTGTAGTAAAAATCGAGCATTCATTGTTTGACGGAGACCAAGGGAGCAAAAGAAAGAGAACAACAGGATGTAAGGAAAAGGGGGCACATGTGAACATGGTATATTTTACTAGGTTAATGTCAAGCAAAAAATCTTTAAACATTCTCAAGTAACCGCAGTACCAGCCCTACTTTTTAGCCAAACTTTCAGAGCAAGGAGCCAGTTTATGTTCCTGTGGTGACAGCTTCTTTGTTTTAGCCGATGCTGATGTACTTTTATCACTGTCTTCTTCGTGTAAAAACATATTTAAAACTAATTAATAAGCTAAATTTAATTGTTGTAAAGCATTATATGAACATTCACGTAAATTTATGCTAATGTTTGTATTTTGTAATTAAATTAAAAATTCTTTATTTTTTAAAATTAGTTCTAAGGTAGATGACGGGGCACTTGTGAACACAACATATAAGGGCACATGTGAACAGTTCCCATATCCTCTCCGCAATGTAAATATTGGTGTAGGCTTATTATAAGTGTTGAAAGAGATGTAAAGATTTATAATTATTATTTTGCTGCAATCAGTTTGTAAATTTATTGCTAATTATTATTACATAATTATTAATTATTTTTTGTTATTTTTATTTTTCGAAATTTTTTAATTACTAAATATTTGATCAAAAATTTAATGGTACGTAATATTTGGAAGAAAAATAAAGACAAAATAATTTTTTTTAACTAAACACGGAAGTTTAGAATAATTTTAAAATTCATCATTGTATTCTGTATAAAGCGTAAGCGCACTATACGTATAACAAGAATAAACTTTACATAATAAAATATTTTTTGTATTGTTTAGTCTTTTAATATTTTTTCTTGTCGATCCAGTGATTTGAACATACAATGAAACTTTAAAATTTGACAGTGAGCAGAGTTATATAATTCGAAAAAAATATTTTCTTAATGACAGTTACTGCACAATTCAAACTATCATAGTATAGGTTACAAACCCTTGAATGTAATTGGTATATACGTATATGCTTCATTATAACGAATTTTTTGTTGAAATATGATGCTCTTCCTGAATATATCAATCGTTTTCACACGTGCCCCAAGCTTGTTCACATGTACGTCCTATAGGGGCACATGTGAATAATTGAAGAAATTTTTTTAAAATTCCATAAGTAAAGAAATTTTTTTTAAAAAAATCTGAAAAAATTCCACGACACAAAGAAAAGAGTATTCCATCACGGAGATCCTTTTTCTGTGAGAAATTGATAATATTTTCTGAGAAATTATGAAATGAAAAAAAAAAAATAAATGTTCACATCTGCCCCCCCCTTTTTCTCTGTCACTTATGTTACTGAGCGACCAAATCCAAGGAAGATTACTTTCTCATTTCATGTTTCTTTTTTAATCGAGCCGTATGTGTATTTTATGCGGATATGTTTATTATTTGATAACGTTCTAGTGATTAATCTTACTAACAGCTTTTTTGAATCAAATATATTTGAAATTGCTCGCAAAAAGAAGAAAATTATTTTTCAAAATGTTGGCGCTCTTTCTTGAAAACATTTTATGTTTCCTTGGGGAGCAGTGGCAGGATGTTTGGAATTTCTTTCGATTTGTGAAATTCACTTAAAACACTAATGTTTACATTTTCTGATGCCATTGCTGGGCCGTCTCACATAAACCAGAAGAGGATTTTTTTTTACCGATAAGTATATATGAAAAGATGGTAGCAAAAAAAAAATCTTCAGACTTCTTTACCATTCGTTACTAAGCTAAATTTTATGTCACAAAATCCTTTGCATTGCCTTCCTATGCTAGAAATAAATATCAAAATTGCAGATGGTGACCAAAGAACAAAAATATATCTAAATAATTATTTTTCCGATTTTTATTCACTTACACTTCTTATATAATGCTGCTTATGTTTCCAATAGTTCTCATAATAAATACTGACTGACTCTCGCAAAGCACTTACTTTCAGCACAAGGAATCAAGAAGTAATTTAATTTTTTAGAAGGTTGGAAGAAAAATTCAACGAAAACTCAAATGGTGTATGACATTTTAAAGAGAAAATCATTATCTTTGAAATAAAAATATGCGCATCATTCCGGATAAAATGAAGATCAAAAATCTTATCGAAAATTGCAAAAAGGAAATGCCACCCATTGAATGTGTTTGTCCTTTTAGTGTAGTAACTTCACTGATTTGATTAGACCGAATTACACTTCTTCCTCCCGAAAAAAATTCCCAAGTTTAAAACTTAGTTATGTAAATGATATTTTTTATTATTATTATTCTCTACTTATTGTTTCTCGTTGTAATTGATGAACACTAGTGTGGTCACAAAAAATCGATTTTCGAATTTCTTCCGCGGCACCCCCCTAAAATGTGCCAATGGACTAGAAAACATGATTTGCAAAGTTTCAGCTTAATCCGATAACATTAACACGTGCCGCAAAGAGGCTAAAGTTAAACAGCGATTTTTAACAAAAAATCGTAGTTTTTCCTCTTTAAAACCAAAACTTTTCATCCTAGAAACTTCATTCTGGTCTCATTTTATAGGAAATTTTATTCTCGTGATGAGATGTTTTATCCACTTTTTTTTAAATAAAAGTTACAAATGATTCTTGGCATTATTCAGGTCAGGTCATGGAAGATATCCTCAATAAGGAATTTTCATGTAAAGACCTAAAAGCATTACATTATTCAATTACATTTATTTGATCTTTGTTAATTTTAATTTATCCATTAAAAAGGCTTCATTTGGAGGCATTTTAAAAATTAAATGCAACAAAGTGCTGATTTAAAATAAAAGAACTAAGCTGTTTAGAAGAGAAAGCAAAGAGTTTTAACTACAAAAAAGAAAAATTAATTTGAATTTTGTCATCTTGAATTCAAATTATGTTTTTCGCAATCACGAGTGTGTGTTTGTATGTGTGTGGGGGGGGGGGGTATGTGTATGTGTGTAGGCATGTGTGTTTGTGTCTGTGTGCAGTCATGAGCGTGTGGGTAGTTGTGCGTATGAGTGTTTGTGTGCGTGGGGGCGGGGTATGTGTATGTATGTGTGTGTGTGTGTGTAAGCATATGTGTTTGTGTCTGTGTGCAGGCATGAATGTGTGGGCAGTTGTGTGTATTTGTGTGTATGTGTAGGTGTCTGTATGCATGCGGGTGTGTATGTGTTTGTGTGTGAATGGTGGTGTTTGTGTGTGCGTGTGTGTTGGTGCGTGTATGCATGCATGCGTGTGTGTGTAGCATATGGACCCCACCTGGAGATGGTTTTCGCTAGAGGAGCAGCATCGTGAGGCCGGCCGCCGCGACGGGTGGTGCTGGCAGAGGGTGGCGCCGCGCCGGTGGAAAAAATGATAGCACGCCAAAAACAGTCAAATGAAAGCAATAAGCAATCGTGATTGCTCAAAAAAAAAATTAAAAAAAATCCAATGCATTTTATTACTTACACTGTTAAATGACACACACTGAAAAGACATGCATCATTATGTTATTACTTTTCATTGACAAATTAAAGTGGTAATGGCTTCGATATGGTAGAGTTTGATGAATGTGGAAAAATGTGCGTGCATTCAGACATAACTTGTAATAGAAACAAGCTAGTTAGAGATTACTTTTACACCTTTTTCAGCTGTTACATTGACCACCCTTAAACTGTTTACTATCTTTTTAGTTTTAACATAATATTGGTTTCTACACTATTCATCAAGATCAGTATTTAAAAACTTTGTATCCATCTCTTTAAAATTTTGAATCTCTAAATACTTGGAGGAGAAATGAAAAAATCTACTTCTTTGTCCAATAAATTAAGCTTCTTTCAGATTGAGCTGTGATTTTGTATCCCTATCATCACAATCATCTTCATTATCTCCTACTTCAGATTTTAATTTTGCAGCCTCCCTTGTTTTGATCTTTCTTTTTTTTAAGTATCTTCAAAAAAGTGAAATGCAACCTTCTCTGAGTTCAGGACCATAGATGGCTAATTATTTTATGTAGTTCTGTGCCTACATCATCTTTATGAATACTCTAGTATTGAACCAAGGATTTTACTAAATGTAGATCTTGGTTGGGGACCAAAGCTGAACCGGAGACATAAACCATACTTTTCCGTAAATATCGATGATAAACAACCAAATATCTTCAATACCTTTTATCTCTAAATCGATTAAGGAAAGCTGACCCATGAAAAGATATATTTTTAAAGAGTATATGAGGCAGTGAGAAGCAAAGGGATGTAATTGAAAGAATTAAAATTTTCGAGATAAAAATTACAAATAATAGGGGAACCTCTACTCTGCTTAGGGGCAAGACATGGTACTAGTAGCTCTGGTAGGGGCTGTTATATAGCATGATTTAGAAAAAAGTTCTAATGAAAACCTAGGATCTGAACACGTTTTATAAAGAACTTTAAAAAGTCCACTTATATCCCTTTGCTTCTCATTACCTCATATGGCTTTTGTCACACATCTGGTGCGATGAATAGCACCAGGAACTCGAAAAGTAACGTTGGTTGGGGAAAGACTCCCTAAGCAAGTTAGGTAAAGATGAATGAATTGCTTGTTGTCATCCCTAGGCTGCTGCTGACTTTATTTCTCAAAAAGAAAGCTTGAAATTTCACTAGGATTACTTATTTTGTTTTTAATCTTCTATACTTGCTTTGGACTGCTTCTTATCTATACCATTCATCCTGAAATTCTTGAAAAATATCTGGTTGAGGACTAGTGGACGTACCTATTTTGCAAATCAAATCTTCTTTTAAACAAACTTCTAAAATATGGTAGAGATTTGTTAAATACAAAAACTTTTTCTGTAACAACTGTACTCACAAAACGCAGTTTTGCACTGCAGAAGCCCTAACGAGTCCCCGTCTAAGAACACAGACCACTTTCCTGGGAATTGTAAATTTTCCTTTCTCTAGTGGGTCGAAAGTCCTTTACAACACTGGGATTTTTAAGCTATTGCTTAGCTCTGACCGCCAAGGAATAAAGCAACGTTCCGTATTTATGGCCTCTACAGCTAATTTCAAAAGTTTTACACGCAGTTGTTTGTTTTAGCTTTGAGTTTTAGCGACATAACTATTGTACAGTGAAATCCTGTTACAACGAATTTCGAATTACTAGAACTTTTAGTTGTAACGAGGTTTTAGTAATAATGAAATTCAAGCAACGTAATAGAAACCAAATCAGGGCTGAAAATTTCTTTCGTTAAATCGGCTATTTCGTTGTATCGGTATTCGCTGTAATGGGGTTTCACTGTATAGATTTCTGATAATATTCATGTTTTTGCTCTGATTACTTATCATTGTAAGGGGGTTACAACCGTTAACTAAAATAACTAATACAATTTATTTTTTAATGATTCATTCTTTTTAAGCGATTTTGAAGATATTAGCTACGACCTGACTTGGAAAATCCTGAATAATGTTTAATCAATTTTTACAAGAATTTAAATGAAATTAGACTTAAAGAAAATAAAATTCCGTATAAAATTAAACCAAAACGAAGTTTCTAGAATGAAAAGTTTTGGTTTTACAGATGAAAAACTACGATTTTTTGCTAAAAATTACTATTTTTGTAATTTTAGCCTTTTTGCGGCACGTGTTAATATCATCGAAATGACTTGAAACTTTGCAAATCACATTTTCCAATCTATTGGCACATTTTAGGGGGGTGCCGCAAAAGATTAATTGAAAAAAGTTTTTCTCTATGTACCTTGTGACCACCCTAATGAACACTACAGTAAGCTCCTTCGAACTCTATTTTCAGTTCTTAAAATCTTTTGAAAGGATTTAAAGCATTTTTGTACGCACGGAAGAAACTTATTGAAAAAAAAAAAAAAAAAAACTACTGCGTTTTCTCTCTGCTTCTTGGAAAGTAATGCCAAGATTTAGTATCATTTCCTTTTTAACCCCCAACACACAAAGGAAGGGGGGGGGGTTGACGTGTCGGTGTATCTGTGTGACCCTAGTGCCTAAATGGATGGACCGATTTTGAAAAAAAAATAATGTTCGAAAGGAGAGTTGATTGAGGGTGTTCTTAACTAGATTGCGTTTTTGGATGACATTAATTAACGAAGATATTAATTAAAATCCTCTAAAAGGTTTTTCGCTATTCTTGCAGTGAAAAGATACTTAAAAATTTTAAAATTTAGTACCAAAATAAAGAGTATTTTTTTCTGCGTCTGATAGAACGTGTTTGGAACTTCCATGTTGTATATAATTCAAATTATAACGCTTTTCAAAGAAGATTTTAAATACGGCTAAACATTTATTCAAGCGATTGGTAACCGAATTCATTCTTGGCCTACAGGAAAATTAAAAGCAACTAGCTACGTCACCCAGCTTTGCACGGTCCACCTCAAAAGTAAAAGTTATGTCAAGTGACGCATGTTCAACACTCAGGCTTAAAAAAAAAGAAAAAAAAATCAGTAAAATTCTGCGTCAGATTGCGAAAAAATAGCCAAAAAGTAAACATTTTAAATTTCCCGATTACAGGAAAAACCTGTGAAACAAGTAAGAACTTTACTTGTTCATATTCGAGGAAAAATAAAATGCAACAGATCTTTCGTCTCAATGATTTTCTTCACGCTATAAATTTTAATAAAAGCATTGTTTCGGAAAGTTGAGAAGAAGCACTGAATAATAATTTGAATGCAGGAAAGCCAACGAAAATAGAGATTTTATGTCGAAATCTAAGTATGGTAATTGGATACCTCAATTGCCAAATCGATTAACTCCACTTAAAAAAACCCCTCATTTCTGCTTTAATAGTGCTTTATTAATGCTTAGCATGTGGATTTATATTAAAGTTTTGGTTCAGTAAATTTCTGACCAATGAAATATCATAGCAGAAAATGTAACACGAGGGCCTATTCTCTCCTATGGAGACTCGATCCTTTTCTTTACTTTTCTCGACTTTTTGTTTTATGGAGTTAATCGATTAGGCAAGTAAGGCATCCATTTAGTAGTTTTTAATTGATATCTCCGCTAATTATTATCGGAGGATTATGTTAAACAGCCAAACATAAGGACGGGGAAAATGCGAATCCATCGATACCTGGTTCGATGGTCAGTTCACTGAAGTTCGGGAGAAGTAACTTGGACATACATAGATAGATACATACGCTTAGTTTTTAAGCACTTTTGTAATACTTGGCCTGATTGTCACGGAGTAATCTGAGGCCTGGTTTTGCTTATATCTCAGCAACTAGACCACTTAGAGACTTCAGGATCTCACTAAATGATTTGCTTAATCATAAGGTACAACTTAACTCTGAAAAATTAAAATTCGAAAACAAAACTATTATTTCGGTTGGGATTGAAAACAGCAAAGTTCATTTAATTCCTCCATTAAATGTTTAAATATAAAACCCATTGTTACAAATTTTGTTGCCTTGTGACAGTAATGTTAATAGTAATCATGATGAAAATTTTAAATCAAGGCTTCTCTGGACATAAACATTTTGTTTGAAAACGAAAAACAATAAAATAACAGAATTTTTTAAAGAACACTAAGCACTTTTCATAATGCACTCAAAATGACAAAATCACTTTTCTGGGTCAGAAAAGACAATTTAAGTATTCCTGTAGTTTTCAATTATTTGAAGAAAAAGACTTAACAAACGAAGAAATGTGCGCTCAAGTCATTTCAAACCAAACTTTCCCATTAAGAAAAATATGCATGTTTCAACGTAACCACAGCTACGTTTCCTTTTCGTAATCTTTATGCAATTTTTTTGAAGTTTTCTTTTGAAGCTCCTGCGTGTTTAAGCAAACATAGTATCAGTAGGGAAATAATACATATAAGGTCAAATATTGCATGTAACCCGCTTTTTATTCTAACCTCTAATACACTTTCTTTTGTCAAAAATCATCCAATCACAGAGCAGTTTCCTTAGTTCTTGCTGCATGTTGAATATCCACGTAGCATTAGAAAGGCAAATGTTAAAATATGAGAAAAAATATGCTTTTTGTCCGCTTTTGATATTTTTGTCTTTGAATGTCTACAACCGATCACAAAGAAATGTCCTTATGTCATTGTTTCATCTTGAAGTACAAAGAACATCAGTAGCCAAATGTTGAACTTGAGAGCAAAAATCTGTTTCATTCCGTTTTGGATTCCATAATGTGGTATGCTTTCGCATGAAAGCTGCATATGATTAAGAAGAAATTTTTTTATATTGTTGCCACTGGGAGAGTTTCGCATCTCGCAAGTACCAGGATCATCCATACCTTAAATTTCCCAAGAGGAATCGAAAGAAACACATAACTGCGTAGGAAGATTTATTGCAAAAAAGTGCAGCAGTATCTCATTTACTTCTCAACATAAGAGCCATTAGAATTGTATCACTCGTCTCACCCAAGTTTAAGATTTTGTAGTCCAGTTCGAACTGATTTGGGGAAAAAGGGTCGGAGTCGAGAGTTGGAAATTTCAATATCCGGATTCGGTCATTTTCCCCCAAAGCCCGCAACTCTACCAATGCAAACAGAGTTAAAGTCGGAGTCAGACTGTTTTGGGGGTAAAGGAGTTGGAGTTAGAATCGAAGGCTCTAAAATTCCCGGAGTTGGAGCCGGAGTCGATCATTCTTCCTCCGACACCTCAGCCCAGTTCAGTCCTATATAATGACACTTCGTTCCTGATGTAAATAGGAGCTATCAGTCCCCGAATCTAAGACACTGTCCTACAAAATCTCACTTTATGTTATGAGAAATATTAAGACTTCCGTGGTTCTTCGGTTGTTCTAATTCACTTGGAAGAAATGGAGGTTTTGTTCCTTACTTTCTTGAGTCAAATGAAAAATTAATCTTCAGCCAAGGGAATTTCCGATGTCTTGTTAATGAATATTACGAAGTAACTCAATGATAAACTTACGTATCCTTGCTCTTTTTACAAGCTCTGTCTACTACTAGTAGAGACGCCTTTATGTCAAAAAGATAACTGGACTTACATGCGACCTACCCGAGGTACCAATGTCTTGTTTTTTTTTTTTTGGTCATATTTTACGTTGTGGTCATGTCAGCCTAGTCAGAAACTAGGGTCCCGGCCATTGAGAGGGGCAGCTTGGGACATCAGTAGTATGATAGGTTTCTCCGCGATCAAGTTGACAAAGGGTCCGCCTTGGCTCTCGATGGCCCTTTTTAGGATACATTAATAAGAAAATCCTACGTCTGTATATTAATTAACAACAAACCATAGGTTAAATCGGCTCCCAAAATAGTGAGAATTAAACTCTTCGTAAGCCATACGATTCCACATCCACTAAAGGTTATGGGTTCATTGTCTTTCAAGCTCTGCAGCAGAATCAACTCCGGAAATAATTTCCCGCAGTGCGGATGATTAAATGCCAAAAGTAAGTCACGCTTTTCACGAAACATTTGCTGATTACGTTTCATTTCAAATGGAACTCGTGACGAATTTAAAATTAATAAAATAAAAGACATAGTGGTAACGAAAAGAAGGATTACATTGTCAGTAAGGAACGCAACGTTAAATTTTGAACCAAAAGACACTCCCGTTGATAAAACGACTAAGTAATTGACGAAAATTTGCAAAACAATCAAGAAAGTTGGCGTCGAAAAGCAGTTTTGTGCACAAGATATAGTTTTTATAATGGATGCATAGCTTTTTGCTAAATTCAGATATTTCTCCACTGGAGCTGCATAGAACTCGGCTCTGAAAACACGTAGATTATCACACAAACAGTCACATAAGGAGCTGTAGAAGAACGAACAAAGAATTGGAAATGTTATAGATAACCCAAAAAAGTAAGATTTGACAATAATATATATTGCGTTTAAAACCTGGAAATTAAATGGTTTGTCATAAACTCGTTTGAATACGGGAGAAATCGAAGTTAAAATATCATAGTGATATAGTGTCTTAAACGAATAAGCTAGTGGTAAGATATACACGATAGTTGAAATAGCTACCACTGTAAAAATTCTTTTATTCTTATAAAGTTTAATTGGTGGTAACATAAAAATAAGCTTTTTTATTTGTCGTTTTTTCCAATGAAATGTGTACCACATAACTAAACCCATCGCAATCATAAACAAACGAGCCATGGTTATTTGATATTTTAGTCCGTATGTTGACAGCGTAACTGTGGTAGCATATGTAATGTTTATTACAACAAGATGGAGTAGTACAGGAAAAGTGAAAAATAAGACTCTTTTTTGCAAGTCCTTTAGGTTGATTTCTTTATTTGTGTCCATGAAGTTTATTCCCAACAACGCAAACTGTCGAATAAGGTAACTCCATTGCAGCCAGAAGTTAGTCCTCTTTATATGTTTCATTCTAAGTATCTTAAAATATGCCTTTACAAATGGCTGGATTTTAGCGTAAAAATTTAACTTGTTTTGAAACCTGTAAAAATGCTGGTTAGTACAAATTATATGCGTAACTAATATGCATAAAAATATAACACATTTTTAAAAATAAACTATAAACTAGTAATTTTTTGCACTCTTGTATCATAGTATCGTGTCTGTTGCGAAATTGTTTACAGCTCTTTCTTCGTTTCAAAGTTTAATATTAAAAAATCTTGTCGTCAATCCGTTATTGCCCAAGATGATGAAAAAAGAAGTTCTTTGCATAAAACATTATCAACTACATGAAGTTCGTCAACAATCTGAAGACTTTGAATCCACCTAACCATAGTTCATAACATGAAAAAGATCAGGTACATCGAAAGCTTTTTAGCTGCACGTAATGTTCTTCAATTCAATTTAAATAACTGATCAGCCAGTTCTGTGTGCAATCACGTTATTTCCTTGAAACCAAGCACAAACGCGAGTTCATGACTGAAGACAAAATTAAATTTCTCTTTATTATTTATTTCGAACGAAATACAGAAAAATTACATGATTCGACTGATTACTAAACAAGAAACTTTTGGGGACTGGAAATTTTATTTATTACGACTTTTATCGTTCAACAGTGGGAATATAGGCCCATTTGAAAAATGAAAGAGAGAGAGTGAGAGAAAGATTTGATCAACGTTTTATGTAGTACTACTTTTTCAGTGAGTTGTTCCCGAACACTACACTGTATAAAATGGATTTATGATGTTAATTTCACTGGTAGGTTTTTGTAGTCCAAATTAATAGTGTATAGCAGGATGACGCAGCAAAGAAGAGGGGTGCCTTGCAGTATCTATTCGGTGGTAGCAATGTTCCGGGTATAGGATGAATATAGTTAAAGTGGGCCTAATTTCCTTTGTGGAAACGTAGAAGAGAAAGCTGCCGAATAGTATGATCACTTGCAAATGCTTGAAGCAATAGAAATTTCTCAGTATTATGGAAAATGAGATATATTTACTTCCATTTTCATAGCTTTTCGTGATGGGTGTACAATAATCAAAGCGAATGTCAAAGTAGACAAAGTGATAAAGTGCAAAAAAATGAACAAAAACTTAATTTTCAAAAATCTTCTTTCTCAACCAAAGCTACTTCCTTTACCAAAGATCAGAAGTTAGCAAGAGCAACATTTAAAATTGTTCTTTAGCAAGGATCTCTTTTGTATAGCCGAAAAAAGATGTAAAAAAAAAGAAGTTTATTTACTATTAGTTATTGGTCATAAAATTTGCATAGCTTTCCGACCAAATGCAGCGAAGATTTGCTGTCTTTCCCTTTTGTCCTAATAATTTCGACTACAGCTGTAGTATCAGCAGGGAAATGATACATATTGGAGCAAATAATACACATCGTCGCCTCAGAGCAAAAGGAAAACATCTAATCCCAGTAATAACACTAAAATTATCCTACAGTTGCTCTGAGGCGACGACGCAGTCCGCTTTTTATTCAAACCGCTCATACACTTTCTTTGCCCCAAAACATCCAATCACAGAGCAGTTTCCTTAGTTCTGGCTGCATGTTGAAGTTCACGTAGCATCAGAAGTGCAAATGCAAAATATGAGAAAAAATACGCTTCAGTCCGCTTCGGATTTTAACCATCTTAGATATCTGCAACTGATCACAAAGAAATTTCCTAATGTCATTGTATCTTCTTGAAGTACACGGAGCATCAGTCAAATGTTGAACTTGAGAGCAAATATGCTTCGTTCCTCCTTGGATTCAAAACTATGGGAAATAACTTCGAGCCACTGTTAACATTAATTATTTATTTAACAAAATGTTTCACACAAAACATTGATAACACATACAAAACGCATATATTCCTTGACGAACGTCTTCGCCCGTCTACGTCGTATCGCATTCTGCCTTTTGCTACTACATCGCGTTAGTATAACAGTGGCAAACCGAGTCAAGTGCCCAAGCATTACATCGTTCTTCGATTATATGAAAAAAATCTCAAGCAATCCTTAGGTTACACGAGGAAATACCATGATTACATAATCCTCTAATACTGTGGCATGCTTCGCTCGAAAGCTGCATATGATCACAAATAAACTTCTCTTATTTCCTTGCTACTTGGAGAGTTTCATTCCTCGCAAGTTCACAGGTAATCCAGACCGTATACTTTCCCATGAGCAATCGAAAGAACCAAAATGTAATTACGTAGACAGATTTATTGCAAATTGTAGAGCAATATTTCATTTTTTTTTCATTATAAGAACCAATGAAATCGTACCACTCATCTCACCCAAGGTTAAGTGTTTGTACTCCAATATTCGCCAGCATTATATTACAGTGCTTTGTTCCGGAGGTCAATTGAAGATTATTAGTCTCCGAATCTAATACTCTGGCATGAAAAAATTTATTTTATGGTTTGAGATGTATTAAGGTTTTGGTAGTTCTTCGGTTGTTTTGTGTCAATTGCAGGAAATGTTTTTAAGAGGTTTGTTTGTTTATTTTTTTTGTGTCAAGTGGCAAACTACGCTCCAGATGCCTTGTTAATAAATATTATAACTTAAAAATTAATTTATAGATTCTTACTCTTTTTAAAAGATCTGCCAGCTACTAGATGCAATTGCATCCAAAAGATAATTGGAATTACATGCGATCTACTTGAAATACCATTGTCCTGGTAAATGAAAAAAAAAAAAGAGTTGTTTCGACACTTTTAACGCTATGATCAGGGCCGGCGACAAGCCATGTCAGCCTAGTCGGATCCCAGCCCTTGAAGGACTTGGCTCGGGAAATCGGTTATGAGTTGCATTATAAGCTCCTCGGCGATCAAGTTGAGAAAAAGTCCGCCTTGATTCTCGGTGCCCTGATTAGAACAAATTAATAACAAACTTTTATTTCTGTATATTAATGAACAAAAGACCATAAGTTAAATTAGCTCCCAAAATGGTGAGAACTAAACTCTTCGTAAAGCATACGATGCCACAGCCACTAAAGGTTATGGGTTTATTGTCCTTCAAGCATTGCAACAGAATTAACTCAGGAAATAATTTCCCAAAGTGCGGATGATTTAATGTCAAAAGTTGTCATGCTTTTCCCGAAACAATTGTTGATTACGATTCATTTCCAGTGGAACCACACGACGAATTTAAAATCAATAACATAAAAGACAGAGTAGTAAGTAAAAGTAGGATTGTCAGTAAGGAACGCAACGCAAAGTTTTGAACCAAAAAATACTCCCGTTGCTAAAACCACTAAGTAGTTGATGAAAATTAGCAAAACAATCAGGAAAGTAGGCGTTGAAAAGCAGTTTTGTACATAAGATATAGTTTTTAAAATGGATGCATAACTTTTGGCTAAATTCAGATATTTCTTCGTTGGAGCTGCATAAAACTCGGTTCTGAAAACACGGAGATTGTCACACAAACAGTTACATACGGTGCTGTAGAAGAAGGCACAAAGGATTGGAAATGTTATAGTTAACCCAAAAAAGTAAGATTTGACCATCAGATATATTGTGTTTAAAACCAGGTAATTAAATGGCTTGTCATAAACGCGTTTGTATACGGGAGAATCCGAAGTTAAAACATCATAGTAATATAGTGTCTTAAACGAATAAGCTAGTGGTAAGATATACACGATAGTTGAAATAGCTACCACTGTAAAAATTCTTTTATTCTTATAAAGTTTAATTGGTGGTAACATAAAAATAAGCTTTTTTATTTGTCGTTTTTTCCAATAAAACGTGTACCACATAACTAAACCCATCACAATCATAAACAAACGAGCCATGGTTATTTGATATTTTAGTCCGTATGTTGACAGCGTAACTGTGGTAGCATATGTAATGTTTATTACAACAAGATGGAGTAGTACAGGAAAAGTGAAAAATAAGACTCTTTTTTGCAAGTCCTTTAGGTTGATTTCTTTATTTGTGTCCATGAAGTTTATTCCCAACATCGCAAATTGTCGAATTAAGTAACTCCATTGAATCCAGAAGTTATTCTTCTTCATATGCTTCATGGTAAGTATCGTAAAATATGTCTTTACAAATGGCTGGATTTTAGAGTTAAAAGTGAACTGTTGAGAACTTTCGCAAAATGCTGGTTAGTAAAAATAATACGTGCAATCAATTCACATAAAGAAAAATAATCATTTTTTTTAAAAATAAATTGTAAATTAGTAGCTATTTTTTGCACTCAAGTATCTTAGTATCATCTCTATAGTTTAAGTAGCTCAGAGCACTCTCTTCGTTTCGACATTTAGTATTGAAAAATCTCGACAACAACTATTTTATTTCATCCGTTATTGCGTAAATTTCTGAAAACAAACAAAAAAAAAATCGCACAAAACATTTTCAGGAGCATGAAGTTCGTCAACTATATGATTGCTTTGAATCCTTCTAACCACAATTCATATCATACAAAAGATCAGGTGCATTGAAAGCTTTTTAACTACACATAATGAAAGGTACTTCAATTCAATTTCAGTGAATGATCTACACGTTTTATGTGCAATGAAAGGCAATGTTATTTCCATGAAACCAAGCTCAAGTACGAGTTTACGGTGGACGACAATATTACATTTTTCTAGGACTGATTTTGAACGAAGTATACAGAAAAGTTACATGATATTGGTTCGCCTGATTACTAAAAAGAAATAAAATGTAAAGAGACTTTTGGAGACTGGACGTTTTATTCATTACGAACTCATGTCATTCAACGTTGGCAATAGTGCCCCATTTCAAAAGAAAAAATTGAGAGAAACAGAAGATCGAGGTTTTAGGTAATACTACATTTTAACTGATTTATTCTAATATGCTAAGGTAAACACAGAAGTAGTGATCAGTGCTTAAGTATTGGCTACTTCAAGGGTTTTTAAACCCTTAAAAGCGTCACTGTAGCCCCTAGTGCGTTTAAAAACGCACTAGTAGTAGCTACAGTGAAGTATAT
This sequence comes from Uloborus diversus, assembly GCF_026930045.1. NCBI lineage: Eukaryota > Metazoa > Arthropoda > Arachnida > Araneae > Uloboridae > Uloborus > Uloborus diversus. Next base: position 40,902,519 of record NC_072737.1, read on the forward strand.
TTTTAAACTTTTGGTCTACAATATTAATAACCTCTCTTGAAACTCAATGAGCGTATTATAGCCCAACTCTTCTTGAATCGTCCCATTTTCAAAAAAATGCCAGAATTTCAATTTGTTCATTTTTTATCCATTTTTTCCCCAATTTTCAAATTTGATCCATCAGTGGCCACTCCAAAACCTGAAAATGTCAGTAGTGGCCATCTGACAAACTCCCATTCGAAGAATCTACATTACTTACTCGGAATTCAAATAACGGAAGAATGAAATTGATTCAATATGATAGTTGCATAAAGTATCAATATATTAATCAGGGGCGGCAAATAGGGGGGTCAAGAGGGGGCGGTTGCACCCCCAAATCTTTTGAGCAGAATGATAGAAAATATGTGAATTTAATTTATGTAAGTCGGAAATCCATGTTCATTAAAAAAAAGTCTCGCTGGTTCTCAGTAGCTATTTGATGAAACTCGACACATTCCTTGACTAGAAAAAGTGTTTTTCGTTATTGGGATGATGACTTAGAAATTCATGAAATATTTTCCGGCCTTTTCTGAACATAAAAAATTGATAGAGAATCATTGTTAATTTTAACTAAAGAAGACATTTCTTCAAATAGGCTAAATATTTCATACTTGTGTGCCCAGTGGAACGATGGTATGTCCAATATGAGAGGCTCGTGCAAAGTGGTGTTGCTGCATGATTTTCAGAAGAAAATTCTTTGATATTTTACAACCACTTTTACGCTCATTTTTTAAGTGTATATTTATTTAATGAGTGTTCATCGCTTTCTTCTGCTAGAAACATCTTTCAGCTGCTCAATGCATTATATGTTTTCATAGAACCTTATTAAAAATACATGTGATTATTGAATTAAAAAAAAACATATCAACAAATACCTTTTTTGGGGCTCTATAATTATGCAATCTCGGAGTGACACAAGTAGGTCTTCAAGAGTTAAAACCATAAATACATTTCTCTATAACTTCAAAGCAGCGATTTGACGACTGGAAGAATTATTGCAAAACAATTATTTCATTGGTGAAAAAGCTCATGCCCTTTAGCATATATGACTACGTTAGAATTTTTATTCAATTTCTTTGTATTGAGGAATGTTTTTGAAAAATGTTTTACTCTATCAAAACATCTTCAATCCGCTACCCTTAATTTTCGGACTATTCAAGTCACAGTTCAATCTAACAATTAATCTGTGCACCATACTACCATACTTCAATCGACAATTGAAACTGAAAATAAAATTTTACATATAGATATATATTTCAACCAAGCGTGAAACTTTTCAAAAAAATTCTTCCTCCGAGCCAATTTAAAAAGGTGAAAAAAAAAAAAAAAATCCACATGATGATGTCAAGTCAAACATTGATTTTTTAATATTTTGTATGAAGTAATAGATTCAGTTTCGAATGAAATTAACACAAGATTTGATGATAATTATTTTTCTGTATGGTTGGCTCTATATTATCTGGATTGGATTTTGAAGACGAAAAAAAAAAATGTTTCAATTATGAGTATTCAATTTTTAGCATAAGGCAAGAAACATTACAAGCACTATACCGACAGACCGGTTATCACATCCAGAGACTGCAGTTTGGTCCTTGTTATGGACTCATCATTCTGGAATAGTGAATAACAGAGCTGGAGGCAGATGACATCTCCTTGAAGCTGAGAGCGCCGATGAGACTAGATTATTCAATGATGAAAAATTAAGCCCCTTACAATTTTTGAAGTTGCCTGGGTGGTTTTGAAGAGCTAGATGTAAAAAATGTTTTCATAAATAACTTTGTCACTTTAATTATTTTTTAACTATTCCTATCATCTCAGCCAGTGGAGAAAGATTTTTTTTAAATCTCTCATGAGGTTAGAGAATTATTTTCGAAGCATAATGGGCAAAAAATTCAAGCGAAGTCATATATGCTAAAAGGAATGAGCTTTTTCACCATCTTTTCTATTTAGCTGTACTGGCAAAACAGCACGACACTGGGCACTGATTAGTAACACGATTCCCACAAATCATACATTAAAACTTTTCCAAAAGGTATAAAAACTTTAGTATCGAGATGTTTTTTATGATAACTTATTAGAAAGTTAATCAAAATTTTTAATAGTTTCTAAACACTAATTTTTATTCATATTAAACCGATTTTATGACCACTTCCTGTTAGTTAATTTGCGTTTGGGACCGCACTGTGGTAATACCTATTTAAGAAACTCGACCCCCCAAATGAAATGCTGAAATGCCGCCCCTGATATTAATCACATTATTATTCTTCATTTTGTTCTTCAAAGTATATGAGTAACCTTCAAGTGGCCACTACCGAATCACTGGCCACTACTGGTGTGTGATTATAATGTACAAAAAGAATTTATGATGTTATTTTCACTGGTAAGTTTTTGTAGTCCAAATTGCATTCCGTAAAGTATTTTGTTGTCAATAGTGTATAGCAGGGGTTTCGAAACTGGGTGCCGAAGGAAAGACCAGGGGGTTCCGCGAATTGTCTATGCGGTGGTAACAATGTACAGGGTGATTATAGTTGAAGTTACGATTTCAAAACACTCTAACTTTTAAGCTAATGGTCGGAATGACTTCATATATTAGCAGAGTAATCGTGAGGCCAAATGGAATTTTGTTTGGAGAAGGAAAAGAATAGTTCCAAAAATGGCGCTGCCGTGATGATACATAAAAACTGGAAGTATTATATATATATATATAAATTATTTTTGGAGATCAGAATATATTTTCACATTTCTTTTTCCATCTCAGCTATTTCTCTACGGTGCGAATATTACGTCTTAGTAACAGAAATTACATGATTACAAAACAGCAATGTAAACTAGGATAGCGCCAACAATCGGCATATTTTGGAACTATTTTATCCCCTTTGCCAAACAAAATTCCATTGACTTAAGATTATTCTAGTGAGGTATGAAATCATTCTGCAAAGTAGTTTTGAATTCAGAGTATTTTTAAATCGTAACTTTTCCGCACCATTTCGTAGAAATTTAAGAAAATCAATAACATTTGCGACTCAATATGAATCATTAATAATATTCGCTCTTGAACAAAGAACAGGATGCATTTTTCAGTTCTTTTTATAACAATGCATTGTAATTATTTTTAAGAGGGCATAATTTCTTATTTATTATTCAGAAGAACTAGATGAATGAAACATTACTTACACTTTTAATAGAAGAAAAAAAAAGCTTTTTTAAACGAAAATTTAAAATAGAAATATTTTAAAGATTCTGTTACGAATAGAAAAGCAAATCAAGTATAATGCATTGAATAAAATCAATAACATTTTCAAGTGCATTGAATAAAATCAATAACATTTGCAAGTGAATTGAATAAAATCAATAACATTTGCAATTCATTATAAGTCATTAATAATATTCGCTCTTGAACAAAGAATAGGATACATTTTTCAGTTCTTTTTATAACAATGCATTATATTTTTTTAAGGGATCATTAATTTTCATTTGTTATTCAGAAGCACTAGAAGAATGAAACATTACTTACAACTTTTAATAGAAGAAAAAAAAAGAGCTTTTTTAAACGAAAATGTAAAATAGAAATATTTTAAAGATTCTGTTACGAATAGAAAACCAAATCAAGTATAATGCATTGAATAAAATCAATAACATTTGCAAGTACATTGAATAAAATCAATAACATTTGCAATTGAATTGAATAAAATCAATGACATTTGCAATTCATTATGAAACATTAATATTATTCGCACTTTAACAAAGAATAGTTTCAGTTGAGTTCATTTTTCAGTTCTTTTTATAACAATGCATTATAATTTTTTTAAGGGGGACATTAATTTTTATTTGTTATTCAGAAGTACTAGAAGAATGAAACATTACTTACACTTTTGATAGAAGAAAAAAAAAAAGATTTTTAAAAAGAAAATGTAAGATAAAAATATTCAAAGATTCTGTTATGAATAGAAAATTAAATCAACCATAAAGGATAAAACTTAAACTGGGACATTATTCCAGACAGGACCGTCACGAGGTCATAAAAGGGTAAATTCAGCTTCTGGTTTAGGACAATCTGGGTATTTAGCTTCTGGTTTAGAAAATTAAAACGACGAGATGACAAGGGTGCTGTATGCTAGTTACTATTATTTTTAATAGAATTTTTAAAGGAATGAATTATTTATTTTGATATTTTTATCGTTAATAAATGGAAATAGAAATCCAAGAACTCTTTGAATTCAGTTACCGTGCTACAGTTACACTGCATCACATGCTCTTTTTTTTTCCCTCCTTAATTTCACTCTACTTATGAAATTTAACTGCCTGGTATTTCTTCCGAAATTATTTAGATTGTTTTCTGCATTTCACAAACTGGGGATTGGCAAAGCTGACTATAAAAAGCTTTGAAAGAAGAAAGAAGATAACGCTTTGTCTTCTTTCACACTCGTCATTTTTGATCATATTCACAAAAGCCTCAAATAATACTTTATTTTATGAGAAACAAAGACAAATGTTTGTAAAAACAAGTGATTACGAAGCTTAAATCAGTCAGAATAAAACTAGGTTTTAAAATATTGATAACAATGGAGTGTTTCCAAAATTTTAAAAGTTTTTTTTTTCTTTCTGAAAGAGCATGCTTAAAAACACAGAATTCGGTCATTTAAAAAATAATGTGACAAAGTTTAATATTGTTTAACAATTATTTTATTCGGTGCGCAGATTCAATTCCATTTTTACACTTCTGCACATGACATCACAAGTGATGAAATGCCATTAGTGTAGAGCGCACAAACTATTTAATTCATTTCTTTACTCACATGTACTGTCAACGATATGGTTGATAACAAGCGTAGCGCGCAATATTTAATTCGCTTCTTGATTATCATATCGTGGAAACGCGGTAAGCCGCAAGAGTAAGCATTTAGCGCGCCAGTGGAATAGCGCCCAAGTTCATCACTTGTGACGTCATAAAGACCACGCTTTTTTTGAAAAATCGGTCATTAAAAAATAAATCAAACTTAAACATTTTGAAAATAACAGTTTTCCCTTGCCCCATGGTGTTTTTTTTTTTTTTTTTTGCTTTTTCTATCAACTTTAGTGACTAAAAGTAGTACTTTTGACTGATGGAAACAACCCCATCATCTTTACTAAAAATAAAGCTCAAAGTCTTCTCTGTCTGGATGACTGTAGGATATCTGGATCTCTGTGACACGCATAGCGCCTAGATCGTTCGGCCGATTTTCATGAAATTTGGCACAAAGTTAGTTTGTAGCATGGGGGTGTACACCTTGAAGCGATTTTTTGAAAATTCGATTTTGTTCTTTTTCTATTTCAATTTTAAGAACATTTTCCGGAGCAAAATTATCATAAGATGGACGAGTAAATTACGAAATTATCATGACGTGGAATGGGAGAGCGAATGAACACAGCCAATCGGCGAGAAATTCGTCATCCATTATTTGTAAATATACAGGCGAACCGAATGACCTTTTAATTTTCAACTACGGGCAAAGCCGTGCGGGTACCACTAGTGTGTAATAAAAGAGGACGATAAACTACTAAGATCAATGTGCCATCATATATATGCCATCATCATATGAGGATGATGATTCTATCTATTAGACTTTCGAAAACAGTTCTTAAAATAGAAGAAAAATGTATTTCAAGCCATGTTTTAAATTTTCACTTGTAACACATAAGCTTCAATTTGGCATACATAAAGTTTCTTAAAATACATCTATTCCCTCATCTGTTTGTACACAGAAAGCTACCAAATATTGCATCTTCTGGAACCAAGACATTTCAAACTGGAATTTCTATCAAAGTAAATATACTGATAAAAATATTTACTTAAATTTCTATCAGATTCTAATAATCTGTGGAACTTTTCTCATTGTTCGAGTTTTAAATGTGTTGCGGCTTCGCTATATTTTTCCGCAAAGGAATTTAATATCTGCAGCGATGAAAAGTACTGCCTTTAGAAGATCTAATAAGGTATCAAGTCTTGTTTCATTCTGTTCTTGCTTTATATTTCAGGTTTGTATTAACTTCCAGTTCCCAGTCAGTATGAATTTAAAACGTAATATTTTTGTCTGTTTGGGTAATGTTGTTTTTGTTGTTTTGTGCCAGCTAGGCTTGCAATTTGGGATGCGCTGGTTCAGTTTTCCAACTGTTCCGTAATTTTGTGTGAAGTCCGGCTTCTACAGTACACCCATTCCATAAGGATTCGTTTATAGGGTAGGCAACCATTCACAGCAAAACATCACATTCACACAAAGAAAGGACAGGAGAGAGAAAGTACGTCCATGCCCGGGCCGGGATTCGAACCCGGACCATCCTGTCGCAGTCAGACGTCTCTGACCACTATACAGGGCAGGCTATTTAGTTAATGAAAGATTTAAGTAATAATAAAGGCGTTGACATTGAAGAGGATTAGGTCAAAGAGAATGCTTTGTTCTTTCTTACTTCTTTCAAATTGCAGAAGTATCCCAGTCTTCAAATTTATTAAAAAATATGTGTCGACAGAGTTAAACCTCATTTAATCAGATTGAATTCTAGCAGTATATTATTTACATAAATTTGGAGACTGAGATACATCTGCAATTTGGAAGAAGTACGCAAGTAGAAACCATTTTTTGACTTAACGCTCTTTAAGTCAACACCTCAGGTATTCAAAAACATAAAAATAAGTACAATTTTGAACTTTTTTCTCTCTTGTCTGATTTATACAACATGGTTGTGATAACGGTTAATAAATTTTTAGTTAAAATTTTGCTGCAAACAAAACTTACAAATATCTAGAAGTTATATTTTTGTCCTGTTTTTTTCTTTTTCACTCCTTTTCACTTTATTCATTTTTTGCGTTTTATTTCTGATTTAAGCATGTGTTTAACTTGGACAGTAGGCTTTATCTTTTAAGTTCGTTATTACATACTGACTGAAAGCGAGCTGAGCAGCTGTAGTTTCTTTAAATGTGAAAACTGTAATTCCTGGGACGATATAGGATAGGCTAATAACCTTATGCAATATTTATTAGGACCTATTATCATTTTATATAATAGCCTACTGAATTAATTGTCTTTTTTTTTCAAATTATTAAAGCATGGAAGTAAATATAAACTTTATACTTATATATACAACTATATTATAAATACAACTCTATACAGTCGAACTCATTTATAATGAGCCCTAACTTAACGGGAACCCGGATTTAGTGAGTAAATCATAAAGATTTGGTTGGTACAATGTTAAGTCTATGGAAGCATAAATCCCTTTTAATGAGCAAACCCCGCTTAAAGCGAGCAATATTTTTGTGATTCTTAAAATTTCTGTTGACTTCAACTTAGCTTATCTTTTTTTTTTTTTTTTTGTAAATTTTTTTCAGCATTCCAAAGTCAATTAAAATTTAGCGTTCAATCATAAACCCAGAAAACAAGCGATGATAGCACGTTTTTTTTTAATTTGTGAAGTATAAAGAAGTATTTACAATTTATGTATGTGTGTATTTGTGTATTTCACAAAACAATGACACAAGAAAGAGACATTTAGACAGTTCAAAGCAAATTAACCAACTTCTTTGGAACTGAGATTAAAAAGAAGTAAAAAACGCAATTATGATTAATTTTCATTATTTTTTTCGCGAACTCGTTTTTTTACCAGTACTCTATTATTACGAGCAAACATTGCGGTCCCTTTGCGCTCGTTTTTAGCGACTTCGACTGTATTATAAAGTTGTTCATTTCTCATAGTGTTTGCGTTCTTCAACTTTTACTTCTAGAACCAAAGATTTTTTATTCTCGTAAAATCTACTTTAAACACATTTTTAATATTAATTCCGTTTTTTTCTTATTCGGTGGTAACTTTTGCATGCTTCTTTAAGTCATTCCTGTGGCTTCATGTCAAGTTTTCTACGACTGTTATGATTTTTTCCAGTTTGTTAACCTACCCTATGCTGATAGCCAACAAACCCCGTAATGAGGCAAACGTACGAACTCATCAAGGTTTTTTAAAAAATATGGAAAAATGCACCCAGCATCGTAGTATGAAAGCAAAATTTTAATTTTATTGCTGACACTATACAAATCATCCAAGCAATAAAAGAACATTTTTTACTGTATGAAAGGTAAACACACCAGTAGTGACCAGTGCTTAACAGTACTTCAATAGTGCCACTTCAGGGTTTGTATTTGAAAAAATAGGATTCTAGGTCTCCCAATGGATTCAAAAGTGCATCGAACGTGCAGGAGGTATAATCTCCTGCACGTTTGAATCCATTGGGAAACCTATAGCCCTGTTTTCTTCAAAAATAAATTTAAAGTTTCCACTACTGTAGCACTATTAAGCACTGGCCACTACTGGTGTGTTTACCTTACAACCTTTAAAAAAATAAAGTTAAAATGTTATCCAACATGCCCCGATCTCCTCTACATATCTTTAAAAAAAAGAAGAAAAAATGAGAATTTTACCTTATTGTCTGATTGCATCCTGAAAACGCTGTTTGTAGACATTAATATTTTATTTTAATTCTTCATTCTTCTTGCTTGTTTCTGCTTTGAAGTAAGCTTCGGCTACATTGAAAACATGAAACGGTTTCCAGTCCATTCAGTATAATGCAATAAATTTGCATTTCATGTAAAATGATATTAGAATAAAAAAGTTGTTGTTTTCAGATAAAAATCAGATTATTACTTTTTCAAATCGAGCACCGGAGTGCTTCTTCGTGGTCACGCGTGCACGCAAGTTTGTGGTGATCCACCAACGTATACTTCAATGTAATTTTCTTGATTAGAAATAATGATAGGTTATAATTTATCGCGTTTCTTCTATCTTTAAAATGCAAACTATTTTTTTTTTTTGGAAAAAATATACAGTCCACCCTATTTTTAATATTAAAATTTTAGAAATCACATCATGATTTTATTTTGATGACTTGGAGTTAAGATTTTATTTTGATTTCCAACGTAAATCAAATTTATTTTCAAAAAAAAAAAAAAAAACGAATTAAGCTACTGTCTAACCACGGATTGTATGGAAAGGCAAACATCCGGTTTACACGCGGAAATGGAAGCATCTATTAGTTTTCAGGGATGTCAGATTTTGCAGATGTATGTTAGCCTCTAACTTAAGCCGAGTCTCATTCAAATGAGCGGAGTACGCGCGTAAATTTTTTTTTTCCCTCATTCAGATGGAGTGCGCCTTAACTGGATGTTTGCCAATTCCATACAATCCGTGGTCAAACCATTTTGATTATTAGGTTATATGCAATAATGCATATAAACATAAATAGACCTTTGAGATTGCTTAGGGGAATTTGAATTGTTCCATCGGAAAATAATGCAACATTACAAACTGTTGGTTTCACATTGATCACAACAAATGTGTAAAAAACTTAACCATGTAAGTATTTTAACCTATTTTATTCTATTTAAAATTGAAACAACATCAGTATTTTCTTTCTCCCACGAAAACTAAGCTGGAAACTATTATGTTCCTGCATTAAAGCACTCCCTCCTAATATGTATTTATCAGTTTAATTAAGAGAATAGAAATTATGTTTATTAACACAACCGAGCTTAATACTCTATGCTATATCTGTAGCAAGGAAGGACTATTGATTATCTGATCAGAAAATAATGCATCAATCTTGCATTGTGAAGTTGGAGTGCAGTACATTATTTAGCACGGAATCTTTTACTTAGAATTTGGGGAATATTTTACTCTATATCAACTGATAAGATGTAAACGTTGCAAATATCATTGAAAACTAAAAAGGAATATTTTCTAAAATACTTTGAGAAAAAGTTTGAACGAGAACGAGTTCCTTCCTACAATATCCAATCATTTTAGAGATAGTTTTTATCATGATTATATTTTAAGTAGTTGAAATTCATCGGAAAAGTATTAGGTATGCCCTTGAGAATTTTTAATCTTTAAGTAACTTTAAACTAGAAATTCGCCCATTTTGGAGAATTTAAGCCTGTCACCAGAGCATTTGATTTAATTTGGATACATGTATTCTTAATAGAAGGAATTAAATTAAAAATTTTACTACGTCTAGCTATATCCCTTATTTTCTCTCTTCATTTCCATTTAGTTTTCTTTGATTTGGTGGACGTATATTCTTCATTGTGCATAAATATAACACAAACTTTTAAATTGTATTTTCAGGGGTTGCAAAGTTTTTACTCATGTTTTGTTATCGTATGTTATATATTTTAAACGAAGCAGAGTTCAAATTCTGTTTTTACTTCCTTTCACAAAAAAAGGAAGTATTGTATTCGCGAAAATATTTTCACTCAAAAATCGATCTTAATTTCCATTTTACTCACCCCCGAATGAATGTTGAGTTTTTTTTTTCGACTATATCACACGCCTAAGAACGTATAGACACGCGAAATATCCATAATGACGATTCCCGAGTTAATTACAACGAATTTTCTCGTGACGTCTGTATGTACGTATGTATGTATGTGCGGATGTGTGTATGTGCGTAGGTATGTCGCATAATTAAGAACAGTAAATTTTAGAAAGTTGAAATTTGGTTCATAGACTCCTAGTGGGGTCTAGTTGTGCACCTCCACTTTTGGTTGTAATCGGGTGTTTGTAAAGGGGTCTTTTGCCCCTTTTTGGGGGGAAATCATTGTTAATTTCGATGCAATCTCAAGTGGTGTTATAATTTGGTGGACACTTGGCGATATATCACCGTTCGCCATGGCGAAAAATTTGGCGATTTTTTTAAAAAAATCTGTTTTAATTTAGCCACTGTTGGTGATATTAAGAGGGTAAACTGTTGAATCACATTAAAATTGCCAGTAATGGGGAAATGACATTAAAGTGGAGTAAAAGGATGTCATGTGATGCACACATGAGCTCGTTTAAATTAAGGTACTTAAATTCTTCAAAAACAATAATGATTAAAGTTTAGCTGTAGCTATAATAATAGTATTTTTGTCATCAGCATTATTATATGTATTAGTCTTAAATAATAATAGTAACAAACTCTCGTAATTGACCAGTACCAACTTATTTTGTAAAACAATTTTCAGGAAGCAGAAACATAATTTATCTGTTTCTGAAACTGTACTTTAATCTTCGTTATGACATCAGTTCCTAAACAACTCCTGAATACATTACATGCCACAGATGCTACATATTGCATTCTAAAATAATAAGACAATTTTATAAAATGTCACTATGCAAGTATCAAAGTTAATTAAAAAAGTACAGAAAAATAACGAAAATATTATTCGAAATTCAACATACAAGATTTTCTCTGTTAGGCGGAATTTCCTGTAAGTCATTTATGGCGCAAGTGATGTTTATCTATCCGTTCTTTATGGCTTTTGAGCTAGTCAGGTAAAAGGCAAGAATTTCTCCGATCGTCATAACTTCGATAGTGAATCTTTGCTAGACGATCAGTCCAGTGTTGATTTTGTGAATGGAATTTTTTTCCTCTTGGAAGAAGGTAAAGAATTCCTGCACTACCTCTTGTTGAAATTAATTTATCTGAGGAATCGTAGAAAAAATCTACAGCTAGCTTTATTTCAGATTTTTTTATTTAAATTTCCAATGGCTGGTAGCAAGAAGAAGTGACAAAGAATAAAATAGAAAATACAAACACATTGCACAGAACAAAGAATACAGTAAAAGACTAACTGCCTGCGCTCTCTTGCCTCCCAATAATGGTCGCACTGGCTACGTCCGGAAAGCTGGGTGCATGTGTGCAGGTGAAGAATGTCCATTTCTTGATTCTCAGCAATCCTCAAACGGTGAAGATGCTTTGACGAACAGTCATGGCCAGTTAAAAGTCGAAGCATGGCCACTGACTCTGCTATTAGTGCTATTGTGACAAAATTACGGTTTATAAACCAAACTTTGTGATTGTTTCTACATTTTAAGTCTGGTCAAAAGACATCCCTTGATTTCTTCCTGATATATAATTTTACTGCTTTAAACGAGACTGGCTCATTTGATATTGGAGTAACAGCAGACCCCTTCTTCGCAATAGTTCGGTTCCCTTAATCTCACTGCGTGCTGGAATCCACGGCAACACCACTTTTATGTTTCGCAACAGCAAATCGTTAATAAAATTGCGACATTAAGGAACTTCGTGTGACTTGCAGCTCTTTATCAATGCTATCGCCTCAATAGCCCCTTGATAATCCAACAGGACGACATATCCCCAAAATTTGCACTCACGGTAGCTCAATTGCAAATTTATTGGCTTCGGATTTGGGCCCCTAATTTTGCAACTGAGTAACTATCTTTCAGATAGTTGCTCGATGGTTTAGAACCCCTTTTGCCTAAGTATTATGTAGCTTTTGTTTTTAGAGCTGGGCTGTAGAAAATTAAGAAAAATCTTAGTGTTTATTGGTGGCGCCCTTGGAAAGAAAGGTTTTTGAAGGAAATTCATTGATATGCGGTCCAGTTTTTCTTCTGCTAGTTCATCAGATAGGATTTTGAAATCTTTGATACGCGCTCCTGCTAAAGGGCTAAGCGTAAGAAAAAGTTAAACACAAGTTTTAAAAAATATTACCGATTGAGAGCAACAAGTTTTCATAAAAGACACTTTAAAAAGCAACAAATAAAAGAAATAACCAAGAAAAGAGGCTGTCATAATGATAATATTGCTTAGTGTTAATTAATGCACGCGACATTTTATTACACATTACTTTAAACATTCAATTCGCATTTGTTCTCAAAAAGCTTTGAAAGTATAAGAAAAATGCAATTCAAGAAGTTTCAAAATTTACTCAGCTTACACTTTGGTATATAAAGTTCAATTTTTAAGCTAAATTTACCATGTTTATGTATTTATTTATCCACCCATTTCTTTGGGGCAGATATAAAGTTGCGAAAAATATCGTCATTCCTTCATCTTCATGTGCACAAAAAGATTTAAAGTATTGATTTTTCTGAAACCGGAAACATTCCAAACAAAAATTCTTATCGAAGTAAATATACTGCTAAAATATTTACTTACGTTTCTACGAGATTCTAATATTCCGCAGAAAATTTGATATTGTCTGAGTTAGAAATGTTATGTGGCTTTGCTACCCATCCCGGAAAGAACTTCAATATCTGAACCAATGAAAAGTTTTGCATCTAGAAAGTCTGTAAAACATCTTTGGTGCATTGCTTTCTGGTTTTCTTTTCTACATTTGCATAATTTGGACGATATGTTATTTTTATTTTAGGAATAACCATGCCGTGCCTGTTTTTACAGTAGCATGAATTTGTTTAGTTACACTATGTAATAAATATTCAGGAAGGTTCTGTTTTTGGCTTGACAGTATTATTTTATACAGGGTGTTCCAAAAATGACTGATACATTTAGAAAATCAATAAAAACTAAACGGGCAGCGATAGAAATATACCGTTTGTTGCATTATGCTTGGAACAACAGTAAATTTTCAGACAGGCAGACCTTCAAAATTAATTACAATGTTCCTCAACAGATAGTGCTGCAGGTATTTAGAGGAGGCTGCAGCAGGTATGTCTGTCTGAAAATTTACTGTTTTTCCAAGTATGTTGCAAATAAACAGTGTATTTCTGACGCTGCACGTTTAGATTTTATTGATTTTTCAGATGTACCGGTCATTCTGTCGATCTTGCAGATTGCGTTTTGTTTTATACCTTTTAAAATACCTGCAGCGCCATCTGTTGAGGAACATTGTAATTAATTTTGAAAGTCTGTCTGTCTAAAAATTTACTGTTGTTCCAAGCATAATGTAACAAACGCTGTATTTCTATCGCTGCCTGTTTGGTTTTTATTGATTTTTCAAATGTATCAGTCATTTTTGGAATACCTTGTATTTACAGCAACGACCTCGCTTATCCGGACTAACTGTGACAAAAGACAATCCGGACAACCGAAAATTCAGACAATAAGGGTAGCATGAGGGTAATAAAAGAATTCTTTAAATAAGCAGACTTTGTCGAAAAAATATTTTGTAGCAAAATTGCATAGAAATATTGTTATTGGCTTGTGCCGTCTAGAGTGGTAATTCAGGGTGCGCTGCTTCACTTTTCCAGCTGTACCGTAATTTGGTGTGAAGTCCGATTTCCACAGTACACACATTCCCTAAGTAGGCGTGCCAACCTAGGTGTGGGGGAGGGTCATGGCGCAGACTGCGCCATTGGAATTTTTAGGGGGGCGTGTTTTAAGGGGTATTTTTCTCATTTGGTGTGGGGGGGCTTTTGCTTTTGGGGGGGGGGGTTGTGCCCTTGATCTTAGGGCACCCTTGGCATAAGGACTCGTTTATAGAGTAGGCAACTATTCAGAGCACAATCACACAAGGGAAGGACAAGAGAGAAAAAAGTACATCCATGCCCGAGCTGGGATTCGTACACGAGACCTCCCCATCGCTGTCAGACTCCTATGACCACTAGACAGGGCGGGCAGCATAGAGGTTTTTAAAAGACATGAATGTGAATATCGATCCATTTTCCCTATATTTCTTAACAAAGAACTGTCTCGCTGTCTTCAGATTGCAACATGTGTACCGTTAGAACAAAGCACGTTGAATCGAAAGCTTTCTCTTTGCAGTTCAGCTGCAGTGGTGTTGTCTTATACTATACTAAATTTGGAGTTTTGTAAGACATTTTATTAAGAACTCGAACTCTTGTGAACTATGTTTTTATTATTCTTACGCGCGTAAAGAGATTGTGCGTGTCGCGGCCAGAGTTGCCGGGTAGAATGAGAGAGAATGTCGTAAGACGTGGATTTGGAAGTATCGATGTAGATGTGTTGATGTTTATTGATTTATGTTCTTGTATTTGGTTTGTGCCGTCAGTTGTTAAATGTTTATCAGGGTACGATGTCATCAGTGTGTTGTGTGATGAATACTCCAAGACATATTGAGTATCTTACATATATAATAGCCAAAATCACTGAAATGGTAACGCTGTCGTCACCAACAATGAAACTCGCGCCATAGCATGTGTGACGGCATTTTTCATTGTTGAAGCACCCAAAATTCGTTAAGTTATTTATGATTTCATAATATCTTTTGGCAATGTTTGACATGCAGGAAAATGCTTGTTTTGACAAGGCTGAACTGGATCCGGTAATTTAACTGTTTACTGGTAAAGCTGCAATTTAAGGAAAGTGAAGAAACGAAATAATGGTCAACCATCACCGCACTAGAGTCAATGCCTGTGAACTGAAAAATGACGTCATCATGCATCGGCCGATCGTCAGCCATACTACTGTGTTACGAAAATCCTGTTACATGTAAAATTTTTTATATCACCGCTTCTTTTAATCTCTAAGTATTTGATATTTCGAAACAGATAATCAAAGTTGGATTCAAAATCCGTAATAAGCGGTATTTTCACAAAATTACTAAAAAAAAAAAAAAATGTTAAAGTGATTTTCTTTAACGCAATTTTTAACCTGGCGAGAATTTTTGGTGTTATTATTTGCCTCACTTTTTAGCCTAGTTTACATAGAAACTACTTTTGCGAATCTATGTACGTTTTTTTCTTCTTTTTTTTTTTAAATTTTTTACAAAACAATTAATAAAATGAGAGTAAATTCTCCATTACAATGAAAAATGTCCACCAAACAGTTAAATTAAGCTTTTAAAATCCGCCAATTAAAAACTAATTTATTGAATAATTCATTAAATATTCAGTGCTGTCATAACATGTCATACTCTTTTAGTGTTTTATAGTATTTGGGTATAAATCAAGTAAAACTAGAGGCACTTAAAAGCTTCATTTTCTCTGATACTTTTTTTTATGTGCTACTACTGTGGCTTGTGCTCAATATGACTGTGTAACTTTCAATTTAATTTTGGGTTCAGAATATCTTTATTGTGTTTTTTTCTCGCCCTTCTGCATACTATTACATTCAAGTCAATAAAAAATAATTAATTAATGTAACAATAATAACAAAAAAAAATATTTGAAGCACTTGTGAAAAAATGCATTCCTAAAATTATTTGAATAAATTACCTATTCCTCCGCTTTGATATTAGAGAGAGTTCAAGAAAAAATAATTTAGAATCCTTTTAAGAACTTATCCTCGATGTAAAAATGGAAGCAAAAGTATCTGCTTTTTCTTATGATGATAGGCCCTTTAGTGTGTTTTTATGCTCGTAACCAGCTAGTTTCTGTGTAAACAACCAGCATTTGTCGTTCTTACTGAAACGTGAAACTCAATTTTGAATACTTCAGAAAAAAAAGAGAGAATGCATTCTTCAGTGTAATATAAGATTTTTAAGTTAAACGTTTTCCACTAGGACGGAAATCCACTTACGTTATTTCATTTCCCTAAAATGTTTTTCTGAATTTAATCTAGTTCAATTTTCTACAATTGCTTATTGCATGCATCAAAAGAAATAATTTTATTTATTTTATTTTTTCGTGCGTAAAGGTTATTTTTTTTAAAGTTTTTTTTTTTTTTTTTGCAAGCGATTTTTTCTATTTTATTGGTATTCGTTATTTTATCGTTTTTTTGAAATTGTTCATGATTAAAATGCTGTTTTTATCGCTTTTTGAAAACTCATTTACGATTTGAACATTATTTCTTTTTTGTTCTGTTGGTAAAGATTTTAAATTGTTATTGATGCATTTTATTTTCAGCGTTAAAAGTATTACAAACAAGTTTAAATGTTTAAGTCTTTACTTTCGTTCGCATGGTATGCATTTTCATCAACAAAATCATTGAGCTAATAGAACTTCGTGAAGAATTTTTTGTTCTTCAAAAGTAAAAACGTTCTACTTTAAAAATAACAACCACCTACAAGGATCACTTTAGGATTTTCGTTGTGCTACATTTGTAAAATGTGTGTAAGAGCTCTTAAAACATAATCCCCTAATTTCTTCCTTAAGTGTCACTAGACCATTCTTTGCAAATCGTGTTTTATTGTAAATGTTTTTCTATAAGTGAAGTTATATATGCTTAGATATTGAAGCAATTTCGGAAAATGCAGCAGACGTTTATATATTCACACATAAGCACCAAGTTAAAGTTTACTGAGGTAAAATCCGGTGTATATTACCTTTCAATATCAAAACATTGCTGGAATTTTACATCCTGTGAAAATGTTAAAAACAAAGTTTATAGCTCTCACTAGAAAGTAGTAAAACATCAAGTGAATATTTAAACGATATGAGTTCCACAACTATTTTTGAGACAGTTTGATTATAAATGGGGAAGCATTTTCACGGAACAGCAGTATTAGTGGATTTATCCACAAATACTGTACTATATGACAAAATTTGTAATAAATTTACTGACTTGTTTTTGTTGTCATTGCTATTTTGGTTAGCAGTGGTTTTTGGTTAGAGTGTACAATTATTTTTCTTCTAATAGAGCTGCGATAGAGATCCTCTTTCTGCAGACCTAATTCAGTCCCTCGATATGACATCCAGTCTTTCATGTGCAGTAGGGTGGGTCAAAAAACACTTTTTTTTTCTAATGAATTTCTAATAGTGTGGAAAACTTGCGCATTGGCATCCTAATAACGGGATAAATAATTTTAAAAAATTTGAAATCGCGCAAGAGCCCCCAAGTTGAGAAAAAAATAGAAAACATCGGCAATTTTTAAGGACATATTTTTTTTTTCAAAAAATGGTTTATTTCATTTCTAATAGTATAAAAAATATACTTTGTAGTTATTGAAATATATAGAAAAAACTTGGGGCACATTGTCGATCATTTGAACTCGCGCAGAAAACCTCAAAATATCATTTTTAAAGTAAAAGTCATATTATTTCACAAATTCTTAAGCTAACATAAAGCTATAAAAATATTCAATTAGGGGCCGTGGTAGCCTGATCGGTAAGGCATTGGCCTCGGGACCGGAGGGTCTCGGGTTCGATTTTCACTGGTCGAAAACCCACCGTCGTCACTAATGGTGACTGGGCGACGTTAAATATGCTCGTGGTCACAATGTCCTCCAAGTGAAACGATCCCTCTGGGGGTGCCAGACTAGGAAGTTATTCGGCTCCTGGCCTGGTTCTAAATTGTCTCTCGAACTGTCCATAGATGGCACCACCATCTATTGTGTTGTCTTTGTACTGTCCTGGGAAAACAAATCCTGGAAACATTGTGGATTAATAGAGGTATAAGCTTCCTTAGTGGAATAGCAGAAACCTCAATTTGTGTGTGTGAAAGAAAGAAAGAAAGAAGAAATTCTATACTGTCAACCACTTCGTCACTGAAGTCCTCGAAAATCAGTAAAAACTTTTTGGAGCAATGTTATTCCTACAGTAGCAATGTTCCCCCGTTTTACGGTACCAAAGCTCGTACGATGCAAAACTGCACTGAGAATTTGGTTTATCCGAGAGTGAACATTGCAAACGGGCACTCAATGGATCGTTAAAATTCCATGTAATCGCGCTACATGGACGCTGGAAATTTTTCCGCACCTTAAAAATCTTCCACTTTTCGCTGTGTTAAGACCCAAAACCTTAAGGGTTAGCGGTCACTCATAGCCGCAGCGCTACACTGTCGGAACGCTCAAATACTTCAAAGTTACAATAGCTTTTTCAAACGGTGTTTATTTGTTTTTTCTTCGTTTTTTTCTTCTGATTTGTAAATTCTAATAAATGCTTCTCGTGTATAAAAGATTCAATGCATAACTATATAAAATAAATTAAAGTTGGGCCTGAGATGTAGCAAAAAATCTTTCAAACAGTAAGTAAATATAGGTTAGAACAGAATAGTTTATGATGCATTGAGTATATATTATTTTAAATAATAAATACGTATAATATTATATATTGTTCATTCATATTGTATTAGGCGGGGGGGGGGGGTGCACATTTCCACCGCATCCAAGAGTGCATTACTATCAAAATCTTAAAAGCCGTAGATACGTTAACCCCGAAAGTACTGCAAAAGCACTTATTTTAGCAAAGCTTTAATTTTTACGCTTTTCGCGACCCTGTCTTAATAGCGAAAATTCAAGCCTCGCAATTTTTTTTTATATATAAAATTAGCTGTATTCAGTCAACTCACAATAACTCGAAGCCCCCAAGAGACCGGCTAAAACGTTCGAGTTATTGGTATTTTGAGTAAAGGGAAATTTCCACAACAGTCTCAAGATTTGGGACCCGATGAAAACTTCTAGAAAAGGGATATTCAAGTTATAAGCTTCGAGTTATCGAGATTGGGCTGCATATAAAATTCGTGAAATTTTCGGCTCGTGAAATCACACATCTTTTCATAAAATCTATTTATTTTCATAAAAATTAGAGGTCGCATAATAAGTACTTTCACAGTACTCTAGCTCTTTGAGGGCAACATTAAAAGTCGTTTTTTAGCCAACTGACACGGCGGCTTCCACGATTGGCGGAAAAAGAATGATGACCTTGAACAAAGCCGCCGAACGGGTAACAGTTCTTTGAAAATGCTTTTCTCTAGACTTTGAGGTTAAATTGACATTAAATTGGTATTCAATAATACAGAACGAATCTGATAATTGAATCGATTTCCGAGCTGTTGGTGACGCGTATTTCATTTCAACACACGCAGTATTTTGTCTTAGAATACGCTGGATTACATTCGCCTGCCAGCTTTCAGACGATACTTCCGACCATTCGTTTTTCAAAGTGTTTTAAGCACTCTAATAGCTGAAGAAACTGTACAACTACACCCCCTCCCCACAACAATTGAATTTCCAAGCAAGAAGAAAATTTTCCTCTCATAGAATATATTTGCTTTGAATCGACCGGTTAAAATCAGGAAATAGTTAAGTGTAAGTAAATTATTTCTTTTTAATATCAAATTTTTATATCATGAATAAATATATATGTTCTTCAATGAGTTAACTCATGCAGATACGTGTTTTTTTTTTTTACTGTACAATGTTTAAATTGTGCTAAAATAGTTTGAAAACTAAAAAAGGCGTCAATGCGGTATTGATGGTAAGATTTGAATTACATGAGTGATTTAAAAAATTTACTTGTGCCATGAACTAAGAGGTTCATTTTTTTTCTCACGAAACTTTGCTATTATATGGATGTATATTAATTTTAAAATATCACTCTTATGATTTATCCATGTAAACGTCTACAATAGTATCACATGCCCCCCCCCCCCCCTCTAATAAAAACGGCATTGGAAAAATATAGATTTTGCCTAATTCTACTTGTAACGGGTGTTTTTTTCTTTATAGTATAGCATACGCAACAGATTTTTGATGTTATATTCACTAGTTATTTTTTGCAGTCTAAATTATTGGTGTATTGTTAAGATTTGAAAATATTCTTCTAAATTCTGAAGTTATAATGATGTCGCACTATATTGATTAAATCGTTCACGCGTTACTACGCAGCATTAATGTAAACTAACTTAGGGCAAGTTTTGTGACAAGAAAGAGTACTAAATACACATTTTTAATTGACAATCATTACGGGTTCTTTTTTTTTTTCGAAATTTTGAGATGTATCATTAGTTTGTTGGTGAGTGATATAAAGGGTATTAAAAAAAAAGTTTTTACAGTACATAGTTATTTTTCACTTATTTTTTTCTAAGTGCATATGCACTGCTCAAAAAAATCAGAGGAGCACATGATTTTAACAAAATTGAGAAAAATATTATTCTGGAAACTAATTTCCAATAAAGCCTCAATGTTTTCAGGAAACATGAGAATAAAACGTAAACTTTGGAAGCAAATCAACGTTTCTGTCGTCGAAAAGCACAAAAAGGATACAGGTGCATGAATTGCGATTTGAACGGAAGCCCATTCTTTACTGTCTCAGCAGTACAATTCAACCATTCACTTCTTTTTTCGATCGAAAAATGCTAGAACACTGTAATTCCATGGCCTGATGTTTTTTCGGGAGACTCGAAACAGGTCAAACACAAAGAACTGTACCAGATGATGTTGAAGATACATAATTTCATGTTCGTTTCACTGTTCTAGAGAAATAAAGTTCCGATTAAAATGTCTTCTGCTTCTTTTTTGCTGTATTACATCTTAATACACATGTATACTCCATTGTATGCCTTTACAAGGCTACCTCATGACGGTTTCTTCACTTTTGTGTGATTGCTCCGTGCGCCCCTAATTGTTTTGAGCAGTGTATTTTAACCTTGCTGTATTTCAATATAGTCAATCAATACAGTATATTCCAACCTCAATTTGACACGAAAAACTAATCTAGTAAGCGGGATATTCTATTATCCAGGGTTAAAATGACAAAAAACAACGGTTTAGAACATTGAATTTTTTTAGAAAGTGGGACAGTCTTTTAACCGATATTATATTAAGTGGGATTGACTGTACCAAAAAGGACCGAAATTGGAGAACGTCGATTTCCGCCGTTGTCTTTGACATGTGAATGTTAAGATTCCCCAACTATTGTCAACATGTCAGGTTTCAGACTTTTACGGGATACTTAACATACTTATTAAGACCGACTTTTATAAGATTAGACCTTTTCGTTTACGTCTGCTTATTCGACAGTTTTTTAATTTTACTCAATTTAGGCTTTTGATTGCAGACATTAGTTTTATTTGCTCAGTCTTCAAGTTCACGTACGTAGATCCATCTTCTTTGGTCCATGAATTAACCATTTATTTTTTGGCGATTTTGGTCGCTGTTCTTCGAATCTGAAACGCAAAGCTTTAAAAGACGCAAGGATTGAACTGAATTTATTCGCGAAATTACTAACAGTATTTTTCTTTTTTTGATTTCTCAAAATAGCGCTATGCATGACGAAAAGCAAGTAATGTTATTATCACTAAAGTTTAATAATTCACAAAAATTAAACTTTTTAAGAGTGTAGGGCTTGGGATCCATCATGCTTTAATTTCTGGCACTCTTAATTCGATTTCATATGAATATTATACTTTGTGGTCAATGATTTATTCATAGTGAGTAAAAGGCACGGAAGAGTAGCTTACTTTTAGCTTAGCTTAGTTTGTTTTAGCTTAGCTTTTAGTTTAGTTTGAAAAATGATCTAATGAGTTTCAACGACTTTTCAAATTCAATTTTGATTTAACGAGATTTTTTAATTTTTACCGTAATTAATAGTTCAAGCACACATAGTTACGCTTTAATGTACAGGACGAGCTCAAATGACGGACCGAAATTCAATAGTACTTTCGAAAATATGACTTTTTCAAACCGCGTCCATCATGTGTGCTCACTCTGCAATTAACGTCAAGGAAAATTCAATGACAAATGAAATGAATGACGTCTCAGAGACGTCGAAGCCAACAACGACAGTCTCGGAGTCAATAGCTTTAATGACCAAGGACAGATACATGGGAAAGGCGGTGAGGGCAATCGCCCCTTCATTGAACCGAGATGCAAGAAGTCTCCCTAGGCATATTTTCGGTACTGAAGCTAAAAAAAGTTATTTTAGCTGTCATCAATAATGTTACGAAAACGAGGGTTCTCCCTCGGAATGTTTTCAAAATCGTCGTCTTGTAAACACAATACGGGTGTTTTCTTCAGTCAAAAATAATACAAATAATACTTTCAACTTCAGTCAATGAAGTTGAAAGACTGAGCAAAAAAAAAAAAAAAAAAAAAACTTGAGCCCAGAAAATACTTGCATTTTCATTATATTTAATTTTTAGTTAATCTTTTTGTCCGATTTGTCAAACAAGGCATGGATTTTTATGAGGTCATAAGTGATGTACTTTGGCGCGTTTTCTACTGGCACGCTGAATGTTTACGCTTGGATGTCTACCGTATTTCCAGTTTACGATAATTCAAAAGCGAATTAAATAATGCGCTTTGCGCTGATGGCAATTCATCACTTGTGATGTCATATGAAGAAGCGTCAAAAATTTGAATTTGCGCACCGATTAAAATTATTGTTAAAATCACTAAACTTCGTCAAGTTATTTTAAAAAGGTCAATTTCTATGCTTTAAAGCATGCTCTTTCAGAAAAAAAATAATTTTAAAATTTCCAAAACGATACCATTGTAGCACATCTCTTAACACTTGAGTGATAGGATTGGAACTTTGTATAGGAAGTTTTTCGAAGTTCCAAAAACTCAATTTTAAACGATCTTAGATAATATAAGATGGAGTGCGGAGATTCTCCAGTAAGAAATTAAAAAAAAAAAAAAAAAACTATAAAAACTATAGGACATTTTTGATAACGTCAGGGGTCCTTCAATAATTACGTAAGGATGATTTTGGTAATTTTTGACCCCCCCCCCCCTCTTCCCATCTTACGCAAAAAACATTTCGTTTTTCAAAATAACAAAATATCGACTCTTACATTACTGGAAAGGTTATCAAATTGGCCATTATAAATCTTTTTGTGTAAAAAATATTTACTAAAATGTTGGAATCTAGACCACTGCATGTTTTTTCGACCTTTTTTTTTGTATATGATAGGATACTAATTAAAAATATAACATGCTATTCATAGTGCGATTCTTTTATTATATTTTACACTAGTCAATCATTGTAAAACAAGTCAAAAAACAGCTCATCCTAATACGTTTTTTACTGTCTAGACGCAAATGAAATAGGATCCCTGCCATACCACTTGACCGCGCAATTTCTAATACAAAATATCGACTTAAAAAATATTACGTAAGAATGCGTTTGACCCTCCCAATCCCAAATTAAGGGTATGTGCATGTGTTTCTAACACTTCTCCTCTCGAGATCCTTGGCCTTACGTATCTAATGAATGGGCTTTTATACAGAAAGGCGTTCTGCACACTCCACCGGAATTTTTTAGAACTAGAAGTTCCAAAAAAAAAAAAAAAAAACTCAATTTGAGCCCACCTTCCATGATTTTAGGAGACGAAGATTTGGGAAATTATAAAAGGGATATTATCTAAAATCAATCGCCCTCCTCTTGAATATTTTCTGGATCCGCGCTTGATAATGACATGAAATCCTGATTGATAAGGCGTCGGACTCATAACGGGAGCGTCTCGGGTTCGATGCCAACAGGTAGAAGACTCTCCGTGATTGTTAATAGTGAATGAGGAACGTAAATAGGTTCGTGGTCACGAACTTCTCCAAGATCCCATTCCAAATAAGTACCTGGGGGGGGGATGACTACTGGTCTGGATAAAAAAGAAAAACTTAGCACCCTTAAGAGCCCCATTTACTTGGTTAAATCAATTGTCGAGGTTAGTGAGTGTACAAGTGTTTTCGAGACATTTGAAGACACGCGATTTGGATTCAATACTAACCAGAGGTAAATGTTGGAATTAGACGGTTTTTTACTTCCTTTTACAGAAAAGGAAGTATCGTATTCGCGAAAACATTTTAACTCGAAAATTTGACCTTACTTTCCATTTTACTCAAGTTTAAATTTGGTACGTAGACTCCTAGTGGGGTCTAGTTGTGCCCCCCTCCTTTTGATTGCATTCGGGTGTTTCTAAAGGGGGCTTTTGCTCGTTTTTGGGGGTAAATCATTGTTAATATCGATGTAAACTCAAGTGGTGTTATAATTTGGCGGACACTTGGCGATATATCGCCATTTTAGTCGCCAACTTGGCGACAAATTTGAAGATTTTTTTTTTTTTTTTTTTTAATCTGTTTCAATTTGGCCACTGTTGGTGATATTTAGAGAGTAAGCTATTGAATCACATTAAAATTGCCAGTAATGGGGAAATGACATCAAATTGGATTAAAAGGAAGTCATGTGATGCACACATCAGCTCGTTTTCACGCTGTTTTTAGCGGAAACCAAATAAACAAGCTTGTAAAACAAAACTTACGTAAAATCGAGGACAAAAGTATAAATAAATAAATGTTTTCAAAAAAAAAAATGCAGTTACTGCCCTTTACCTGCCCACGGGAAAACTATGGTGCATTGCAAATGTAAGTGATTTTATTAGCATGTCAAGGAAAAGTTCTTGTCAACTAAAACTTTATATTTAAAGTTAAAGCACCAGAATTACTCGCTGTTGTCAGTAGCGTGCGACGATTGAACTATTCTGTTTCCTGGAGTTGATGCAACGTGTTATAGATTCCTTGAAACGTGAGTCCCATAACTGATGTTCAGGGAAATAATGTTCATTTAAAAATAATTCCAAAATAAAATGTTTGACATTAGTACGATCAATATTCACAGAGATATGAAACGCTGCGTTTTGTGACTTACACCACTTTACGCTCGCCGTCAATAACACCTTTTGGGGGAAGAATATAGCAGTTAACAAGGGTTTAAAATCATATGTGTGCATACAGTGGTTTTTCAAATTGATTGAGGTTTTGTTGTGTGTTTTTGCGTATCATGGCATAACATTTGCATTTATTTTTGAATAGCAATGAAAAATATAAATACTTTATTTTTTACTTCGACAACCTGCCATTCTTCTGAAAGGGTGATAAGTTCTAATCTCATCGTCTATATGGACCCTTAAAACTTTGAACTCGAATATCTCTTGAGTTTTGGTCGCACAAATGTCAAGTGTTTTGTGTTGGAATTATTTTTGAATGGAGATTATTTCCCTAAATGTAAGTTAGGGGATCTAGCGCCCGTATTAATAATTAAACTTAGTATTTTTTGACTCATTTTTTTTTTCTTCAAACTTTCAATATCTTTACTCTGCATCTGATTTTGAGCATTTTTGCAACTAGAAGTATGCATCTAGGATTAATAATTGCGAAAAATGAGGTCTTGCAGGTAAAAACTAAACACCCTATACATGTATGCTTTTCTTTTTTGCTGAATTATTCGTTCAAATTTTTTTGACAAAAAAAAAAAAAAAAAAAAAAGAAAAAAAAAAGAAAAGAAAAAGAAAAAAATGTTATTTGCGTTATCGTATAACTTTAATTTTTAAGGTGCACAGAATTTTAAAGCAAAAAACCAATTTTTCTTTTCAAATAGAAAAAAAAGGAGACATTGCAGATTGCGAACAAATTCCTAACTGTTGGTTATTGAGTCGCTGTTCTTTATTATTTAAATACGCTACTTTTTCCATGAACTTCCTTACTTTCCGTGATTTTACAAAAAAAAAAAAAGTTTTCTAACTGGAATTTTTGATTATTAAGAGATTTTGTTTATACATACATGGCTTGGTGAAAGGGTATACTTCAACAACAAATATTCCAATAAAATCTTTTTCCAAATCGACTAAAACATATTTTCCTTTGTCCAGCTTTAAGAGACACTTCAGTTGTTTATGTTTTTTTTTTTCAAAGTTGCCACTGCCGAATTTCTGAGAACCGAAACACTTTAAGGCTTCTCGAAATGTGACCGTCTTTCGGCAAAAGATTTTTTCGATATTATTTGAAAACACTTATATTGTTTACTTTTAAGGAGGCTTTCATATTTTGCAGAGAAATTACATTTGCTTCAATAGGAAATGTCTTGAGAAGTGTGGCTTCTTTTAAAGAAATCGACTTTCTTTATGGGAGATTTCAAGCAAAACACTTTTAGGGTTTCGCAACTCAGAGTGAAGCTTTCATTAGAAAAAGAACTCCACAACCGTTGTACGAGTTTTATAGAAAAGTGTGTCGAAATGTGCCTGAATCTTATCCAGAGGTTTTTTATAGATAAAAAAAAAATTTCTTGAAAATCGTCAGAGGATCTACATAAAACGCACTTACTTTCATGTTTCTGGTGAATTTTATTTTTTAAATTTGTTTTAATTGGGTTCGCGTCTGTTATCTTTTACAGAACAAAAAATGATGTCATGATCTTTAAATAATTTCTCAATGGTTGCAGCATTAACTTTAGGCTGTTGAAAATATTCTTCGCGTACAGAGATTTTTTTAATATGATCATTGCTTGTATGGGATGTTTATAAAGTCTTGCAATGTGATCAAGAGATTTTTATATCATTCTTTTTTTCTGAGCAATGACGAATTGCTAATTATCCTCACCTGAACGCCTTTGATGTTCCTTTGATATTTCAGTTTACCATGATGACGAGAATAAGTATTCGCAACTCCAGAGCTCGAATACGCTACCTTGCGGTGATTAATGATACTAAAGAAAATGGTAAAACATTCCATTCCACGCGTTTTCTTAGGGGTATATTACAGGCTTCAGACAGTTTATAGTGTAATGTAATTTCAGAAGAATAGAAAAGAAAGCTTCCCACAAATACGATAAAAATCGCTATCATTCACTAAGCGACAAAGCAAGTTATAAGTTACAGCATGCTTTTGTTTTACCTTTTTCATCCGCCATTAGACAGTGACTGCAGCGCCCCCTATAGTTTATTGGAGTTGTGAATAGCTAAATGTTTTAAATTTATATTAAGAGAGACTAATTTCCATCGTCATGGATTCAAATCGTCTGCGTTCGTTCAAGGCTTAACTCAAACAGATTTTGCATTTTTTAAAATTTATTTCTTTGTTTGAAATCGCGTTTTTTTCAGGAAAGATACCTGTATATATATGAACATAAATAGTAAAACTTTATCTTTTTAAAAATTGCCACATTACTACCGTCGAACTCGCTTATAACGAGCCCTGATTTAACGAAAACCGGGATTCAGCGAGGAAATCGAAATACTTGGTTGGTACAATGTGAAGTCTATGGGAGCATAACTCGCTTTTAACGCGCAAGCCCCGCTTAAGTGAGCAAAATTTTTGTCATTCGTAAAATTTATGTTGACTTCCAGCTTAGATTATCTTTTTTTTTTGGTAAATTTTCTTTAGCATTCCAAAGTCAACCGAAGTTACTGTTCTTTACTAATAATAAAGCTGAAAGTCTCTCTGTCTGGATGTCTGGATCCTGTGACGAGTATAGCGCCTAGACCGTTCGGCCGATTTTCATGAAATTTGGCACAAAGTTAGTTTGTAGCATGGGGGTGTGCACCTCGAAGCGATTTTTTTGAAAATTCGATTTTAATCTTTTTCTCTTTCAATTTTAAGAACAAAATTGTCATAAGATGGGCGAGCAAATTACGAAATTATTATAACGTGGAACTGTAACATGGGCAAGCAACTACGGGCAAAGCTGTGCGGGTACCACTAGTAAATCATAAATCCTGAGAACAAGTGATGACAGTTCTTTTTTTTTTAATTTGTGAAGTAATGAAACATTTAAAAATTGTATATATATGTGTGTTTATGTGTATTCCTCAAAAACAATGACATAAGAGACATTCATACAGCACAAAGCAAGGTAACCAACTTGTTTGGTACTGCACAGTGATGATGAAGAAGAAGAAGAAAAAAATCAACTATGATAAATTTTTATGATTTTTTTTCACGAAGTCGTGTTTTACGAGCCCTCTGTTATAACAAGCAAATATTGGGCCCCTTTGTGCTTGTCATAAGAGAGTTCGACTGTGATTCAAATCTTTTAAGATTGATAAGAAATAAAAATATCATAACGATATACGCTAGAAATATAATCATTATGAAAAGTACACGAGTGCAAATTGGACATAAAAACCATATCTTTTTTAAACCATTCCAATCACCATTTCTTTTTTTTTATGAATATGCAACGTATCACCTAATCTAAATAATGACCAGCCATAATAGGACGGGTGCAAATTTCTCCATTTCTATTAGATTCCTTTAGTGAAGTCAAGAAACCCAGTAGTTCAGGTTTCGCAATGGGGTTGTTTCCAAAATTTAAAAAATAGTTTTTTCTCTGAAGGAATATGCTTAAAAACATAGGATCTAACTATTTTTTTTTAAAATAATTTAAGTTTAACATTTAAAACAAATTACTTAAATCGGTTCGCTTTCATTGTTTACAGTTCTTGCCGATGACATCACAAATGATGAAATGCCATTCTGTGTTGCCATTCGTAGAGTAAAATATTTAATTCGCATCTTTACACACGTGTATTGGCAACGATATGGTTGATAGCACGAAGCATAGAGCGCAATTTTAATTCGCTTCTTGATTATCATAACGTGGAAACGCGGTACAAAGATGCGCCAAAGAGCGTCATTTGTGACGTCATCAAGACCTCGTCTTGTTTGAAAAATCGGATAGTTTAAAAAATAATTTAAAAAATAACTGTTGGGAAAATGAAAGAATTTTCTGGGTCCATGTTATTTTGTTTGCTTATTCTATCAATTTCAGTGACTAAAAGTACTACTTTTGACTGAAGGAAACAACCCCATTCGTGATTACGAAAAAAAAAAAAAAAAACTCATGTGTGGGAAAATTGCAGACACGTGTTTAAGGTTGCAAGAAACTTCTTTTTTTATTTCAAATAAATGTGAGCTTATAGGGTCTAAGACATTCGACAAAAAGCTGTTGTTTCATCGCGTGTCTTAACACCCATACTTTCGCGTCCTTTTGGATTGAAAACGATGATCTTTATAACCCCGCATAATGTGGATGCAATTTTTTCCATATTGGGGCTTTTTAAAGTTATTTATATTTTTATTTTTTAACACAAAATAAAAAATATTTATTTATTATTTCGACTTTCGTGTGTTTTCATTTAGTGTAGTTTCTCTCAATTCGTTATATTTGAACGCAACACCAAAATAATTAAGTAGCCACTCTCTTCACAAATATTTTTATCAAGTGCATAAGTGATTGGAATTTTAAGATTTTAAGCTACTATTACAATCTTTTAAGGCTTTACTTTTTACCGAGTAAGCTTTTACATTAAAAAACTTCAACTTAGAATTTACTTCGTTTAAGTCACGAAGCTGGTAAAGCAAATTTTGAATAACAAGCTAATTATAGAAGTAGTTTGGAAGAAAAATAAGAAAGAAGGGAGAAAAAGGAAAGATAACATTAAATTTGCACTAAGACTTTAATAATCTTCAAAAACTTTTTTCAGAAAAGATAAACTTTTACGTATTTTCAATTTAAGTTATTCAAGAGCAACATTTTTATTGTCTTTTTATTACCATATTGTCATTTTTTAAAATTGATCTCTTTCATTATCAAAAATGATTTAAAATTCATACTCCATTTTTGACGGCGAAATGTCGTAATTTTTCTCTGAGGGAATATTGAGCGAAAAATAATAGAAAAATGCACGTATTTCTATCTATTTATAAACCTTCAAAGATGCTAGCAAATTACCAATCAGTTTACGTTTTATTTATTTATTTTTTTTTTTAACATCCTTCTTGCAAAAATATTCAAATGAAGGATCATCCGTTGTTTGAAAATCTTTTGAGTGACAGTAAAGATATTTTCTGTAAATATGCACGTCAGTTGCACATGTGTTTTATCTTTTCTTTTTTTTCTTGGCACTTTCAAAGTTATATTTAGTCTTGGCGATAAACAATGTTTTATTAAAAACTTATGTTTCTAATGGTTGAGGATCTAATTTTCTCATGGTTAGATTCTCGTTTGAATTATGTTACGTTGTGGAATTTAATATTATCTTTGTAAATAAAAAGTTTTAAGATTCATACTGTGTGTAAATATTAAATCACCAGATTTGTTTTAAAAAAACTTGTGGTGTTTTGTCGAGTGAAATGATAAATATATATGATTGCCCAACAATGAACGTATCGCTTGCGTGAAGATCAACTTTGTCAATTTCCTCTTCACAGTGCATTGGAACGTATGAACAATATTTTTTCGTAATATAGTATCATTTTTAATTCTGCACAACATTTCTTTTTTTCAATTTCTTTAATGGTTAACATTAATCTTTAGGTAAAAAATGTGTTTCCTCAGATTAACTTTAATGTGTGTAATCCAAGACGACTGTCGCAATTTACTGAGAGACTATTAGCCTAGTTTGGACGTATTTGACTTGCAACAAGAAAATTTTGAATTCCAATTCCCCTTGAAACTAGAAGAGAGCCTACACTCTTTTTCCTTGGAATTAGAAGATGTAGAACATTTATTCCCCCGGAATTAGATAGTTCCCGATGTTAATTACTAGGAGGTAGAAGAACTGGGATAACATTCGAAGTAAAAACGCCTGGTGGGGGGGGGGGGGGAGTCTCGGAAAAATGTCCCGTTCGTAACGTTAAGTTTTTTTTTCCAGGTACCCAAGCCTTCACAAAATAATGCTGTTGGGGAATAATACATGCTTTAATATACTATCAAAGCAAAACCGTTAATCCCATATTTAAGAGTTACTTAAATAAAATAAAAAAACAGCGTAACGAACGGGACTTTTTCGGAGAACGGCCCATAAACTCTTTTCCTTTGGAACTAGAAAATCTGGAATTATAATCCCAATATCCCCTGGGCTCTAATCCCATCGAAACTATAAAATCTCGAGTTCTTGTTATATCATACCAGGCAATAATCCCATGGAAACAAAAATATCCTCATGTTTTTTTGGAAGTAGAAGATACCGAGTTACAATCCCTCAGAGCTGGAAGATACTGCATTCTGCCGTCCTCAGAACTAAAGGATTATCAATTCTAATTCCCTCGGAACTAGAACATCCGAGTTTTTGATTAATTTTCCCTCGGAATTGAAAAAAAAAAAAAAAAACTGAAATACTGAGCGGAAGATTGCGGACAAAGTAGTTGGGTTGGTTGTGGTGTCTATCCCGCATTGATATACCTGGGAGTGTTTCTGGTTTATTCCACTTCCACAGCAAATGCTAGGTAGCCACAACCTAGTTCTAAACCCCTAGGGATAGAAATATCACAAATTTTAATGCCTTCTGATCCAAAAGATTCCAAATTTTAATCCCCTCGGAGTTAGGAAATAAAAAGGAAGCAGCTTTCCCTTGTAACTCTAAAAGCAAGCACTTAGTTTTTTTCTTCCATGATTTTTTTTTCCATCTATTAAACATTTTCAGAGTAGCCAAAATTTAAGTTTGTGAAATACATAGTACTAAACCGTTCGTCCCCTCAGATTTATGATTCCGCAAAAATAGCAGCTGAAAGTTTTAACTTGTACCTGTTCGTTTCCATTTTCCCACAATGCACTGCATATTTAAAAATCTACTGTGGGCAGGTAAACGGCAATATCTGAAGAAACGAGTTTTCGAGATAGTTGAAGAAATGTGTGTTGGATTCAAAGCTGACAATAGGCAAATGTTGGAATTAGACATTTTTTCACATTTTGTTTTCAATAAAGCTGACGAAAAACAGATGATAAAAGTGAAAAATAAAAATTTTGCAGTTACTGTCCTTTACCTGCCCACGGTAGAAATAATTAAGCAGCTTTGCTTGAAAGTAAAATAATACAGAAACGTTCGAACCTAACAGAAGTCTGCTTTTTACACAGAAAAATGAATAAATGAAGACAATAGCTGTTTTAAAGAAAATACAGTATAATGGGGTCAAAAGAGCATGCTTAAAAACATAGGATCTGACCATTTTTTAAATAATTTGTTTAAGTTTAATATTTAAAAAAAAATACTTAACTCGGTGCGCTTTCATTATTTATGCTTCTGCCGATGACATCACAAATGATGAAATGCCATTCAGTGTTGCCATTTACAGAACAAAATATTTAATTCGCATCTTTACTCACGTGTATTGGCAACGATATGGTTGATAGCAAACGTAGAGCGCAATTTCTATTCGCTTCATGATTATCATAACGAGGAAACGAGATAGAAAGATGCGCCAAAGAGCATCATTTGTGACGTCATCAAGACCACGCCTTGTTTGAAAATTCGGACATTTTAAAAAATTAATTAAAAAATAACTGTTGGGAAAATGAAAAAATGTTCTGGGTCCATGTTATTATTATTATTTTTTGCTTATTCTATCAATTTCAGTGAGAAAAAGTACTACTTTTGACTAAAGGAAACAACCTCATTACGAGAGGTAACAATTTGAGCATACGAATAATATAATAGTAAATATCGGAAGAACAATTAAGTTGAAAAACTTTCATGAAAATAGCCATCAAGCATAAATAAATTAAAAAAATCTATACATCTAGTATAGATTAAGGACATGGTCCTCCTCTAGTACTATACGATGTCGAAAAGCGACTTTCTTCTCTTCCCTTAATGACAAAGAAACAAACGATAGTGACAGTTAAAGTGCTCGAATTTTCTTGAAAAACGAATGGCTTGTTCATTACTTACATGTCAGTGTCTCACTGGCCGAAAGAAAAATATCTCAAAAAAAGAGTTTGCAAAAGCCAATGGAACGCATTTGGACATTGGAGATTGTCTGACAAGGCGGAGAAATGTAAGTTTCACTGCCACGTGTCATCTAAGAAAGTTTTCTTTTTTTTCAGTAATCGTTGTAGCGAAATAAATAGGTTTATTTATTAATTAATTAATTTATTTTAAAAATATGTATACTTTTTTTTTTAATTTATTGATTTTCTCAAGAACATAATGAAATTGCTTTTTTTTCACATATGAACTAAAAAAATTATTAAAAACTTTGCTTACATACTGGTTTAACTGAAAAAATGTACATAAATCAAGCAAGTATATTTAAATAAATACCAGATAACTGTATAATTTTGGTTTTAACACACCTTCGGAATGTTGTAGTTCACTGGGTGAATTGATAGAAGATTGCATACTATTGTCAGATTATTTTTTACTTACGTTTGATTTGTAAGGAGAGTAGAGAAGTTTTCACCAGTTCTACAGAAAACAAAAATCAAATATTATTTTAAATGTTTATTTTATTTAAAAAAAAACAATAAGCAGACAAAAAAGATTCAGCAGCTAAAAAAATGCAAAAGGAAAAAAAAATGTGATAATATGACAAGAAAGCGAAAAATGTGTTCAAAAGTAAAGCAAAAGCTTTCTCCCATTTTTGCAGAAAAAAATTAAGTTTCTTTTGAAAAAATAACATTTTGATGTCATATAATTAAATTTAAATGAAAAAGAGTACGGATTTAATGTTTGACGTTTTGAATTCAAATTATGTTTTTCGCAATCACAAGTGTGTGTGTGTATAAGGGTGTCCCAAGATATAATGGCGAAAAAAAAGTTGTGAAATCGAATACGCATACCCTCCAAATTTTTTTCTTTTCACCTCAGAAACATGAGAAAAAAATTTTATTGCAATAAAATAAAGGGAACATGTGCCGACTTGAGGTCAAAGTTGGACCTGAAATCCTGTACTGCGACTACAGTGGAAAGATTGCTAACTGTATAATTCCTTACTACACGTGACATCAGTTTATTTAAAGCAGATATTTACAACAATATCAGACTACAAGAAACATTACTGTACATATTTTTATTTCAATGTTTGCTCTTTGCAGTCAGGATAGAGCTTCCGGTGCTCTTGAACGCAACGAAACACAAATTGTTTTTGTTCCTCAATAACTGTAAGCAAACCATGAAAATCCTGCATCATTTTTACCGCTCTTTCAGCTGCATCGTTTACTGCTCTAAGCATTGAAACAGTCTGTTTCACATCAAAGAATGAAATATTATTGATCATACCATAAAAGCTGGATGAATTTTTGTAGAGCAGCTTTTGAGATGATTGGGTCCACATTTTCGTACACTTTTTCAAAAAGCACAAACCTTTGCTGGGTGCTTTGACTGCCAAAATGCATTGAAGCCATGGTTTCAAGTATATTGTTACTACAAACAAGCAGACATCAAACAATGTTTCATTTTCCTTCGTATCTAATTTTAGTTGTGAACTAAATAGTAATAGTTTTAGGGAGTAAATCGCTCGAGCCGTCCATCGAGCTTGGTGCATGGCTCCCGATGGACTTATTTTAAATTCATTTTCTGTATCTCCACCTACAAATATGATAGGCAGTTCTATCAACTCTTGATAGTCATCCCTGACCATAATATTAGTGAGTTCAGCACGGTAAAAGTCAAGTAAATATTCCAAGTTAGGCTATAGTTCGTAACAACTCCGCAACTCCTGCATAGCATTGTATTTTAGTGGGATAGATCAGTTCATATATAAGATGGTGGCAAGCAAAGGAAAGCATTTCTCTATCAAATATTTGCTCAAGAATAGCGCAAGAACCGCTTAAAGGACCTGTTTTGGAAGCTGTAGTACCACAACAAAGAGTTTTGTACTTTGTCTTCGAGATTCCAATCTAAAACTGCCTTTCAAACAGCCTGTGTTTGTTCTTTTCCTGTAGAATTATCCAGTTTGGACTCAGCAATGAGTTGATTGTCACATCCTTATGAAATAACTATAAATAAGTGATATTCTTTTGATTTTTGAGCACTCAAAGCAGGCAACAGTTTATTCACTACATGTGGTACCTTGCACTGAAAACCAATTTTTATTCTTTCCTCGTGCTCCTTCCGCTTTTCGGTTCAAATTCTTTGAATTGAAGATATCTATGGGAAATTCATCAATGTTACACCCAAGTGCGTCAATAGTAGCTTCAAAAATAAACACATAATCTCGTATACTTGGACACCTGTCCAATGCAGCAACTGACTTTGGAGTAATAAAATCGCTCCCCATTACATATTTACTTGTTCCAGGTTCTGATAATTCTTGTTCCAGGTTCTGGAATACTTGTTCCAGGTTCTGGAATACTTGTTCCAGGTTCTGATATACTTGTTCCAGGTTCTAATATACTTGTTCCAGGTTCTAATATACTTGTTCCAGGTTCTGATAAACTTGTTCCAGGTACTTCTTTATATGTTTCAGGGAAATCTTCTGAATTAATATTTTCACTAGGAGCTCGAAGAGGAATTTTCTTGTACAGGTTCATGCAGTTCCGTGGATGTTGAAGCGGAATCGTATTTCATGCGCCTGTTTTCTTCTTTGACAGCTCAAAGTCGAGCCCTTTCCTCTTTGTCGGCCAGTTTTTTATCCACTCCACCTAAAGTGACCACATCGGCCGGGCTCTCTTTGGCATCGCAAGAAAATCCCATCTTCCTCTATTTTGACTAACCGAAGTGCATCAGCATGTGCAATATTGAATAAATTGTTTAAATTACTCTCAAATTCTTGTTGGTGCTGCATGAATACTTCTTGCAGTTTTTTTTTTGCATTTTTTTTTTTTTTTTTTTTTGTAAGTCTCTTCAAATTTGATATAGGTTTCTAAGTTTATTCACAGAATTTGGCTACGATTTGGTGGGAATGAGTGCCTTTTCCCAAAAGATGATGCATTCCGGAGTAGCAAGATTGGCACTTTCACTGATGGTTAAATTTACTTCTCGAATGTTATAAAACAAAACAGACAGAACTTGTCCGTTAGAGGGAAGTTTCAAACTCGTAATTTTGTGTTTTACGACTCCTATTAAAAATATCTCTTTTTTCGAACTTTGCAAGTCCAGTGCCATGTTTCGTTCCCTATGGAACGACTATACTGCGCTCGCTGACCGGAATGTATTCGTACTGACAAGTTTGACGGTTTGCGAATTGCCACGGATAAGCCCCCCCCCCCCCCCCACACACATATATTTTTTTGTCTGTTTTCATTTGTTTTCTGTCATTATTTACAGCTGTTTTGAGCTTCGCAAAGTATCGCGTCGCCAGCGTTCGCTTGCTTATGAATACACGTGCTATTTACACGTTTAGGCCTTTAGGCGCAAGTCGGCACGGGTTACCGTGCTTCAAATTGCATGAAACTTTTTTTACAACGGTTTTGATGTAAAAGGAAAAAAATAAGAGGGTATGCGTTTAAAAAAAACGACTTTCATTTTTTTGGGACACCCTAGTGTATAGGGCACAGATGTCACAGTCCAGGAGTGGTCCCGCTCGTGGAGGCTGGTGAACGCAGAGTTTGAAGAGTTAAATTTTATGCTTAAGTTAATGGGAGGTAGTTAGTAACCAAAACCTTAAAAAAAAAAAAAAATCGATTTTTCAGTTTTTATATATTCAAATTATTAAAATGAACTTTCAAACGACACAAAATTCATTTTTTTATGTATATTAAAAGTAACAAAATTTAGTTCTAACAAATTTAGTTATAACAAAAATCATCTGAATTACAACAATATTTCAAATGCATTTTTCTCAGAACATCAAGTTTTAAAACTCATGTTCCTTTTTCTGAAAAACTAATTTTCATATTGCTCTGATATTGTCACCACATTTTACTTACATTTTCATTATTACACCGAAGCGAAATGTTCGCTTTAGGACTTTTCCTTTAACACTTGTTTTTAGGGTTAAAAACAGCATTATTTTTAATCAAAAAGTCACTACTGGTAAAAATTTAATGAATTATGAAATAAACAAATTGCCAGAAAATTTCAATTCAGTCAACTTATAGATATCTCTTGAAAACACTAAAAATCGTTAGTTTCTATCATTTAACCTTTGTGAGAGAAAGGTACATAAAGTTTAGCAATTTAACATTACGCAGATACAGGGTACCGACTCCCCTTAAGCCTTGAATGAACGTAAAATATTTGTAACCATGGCGACGAAAGTTCGTCTTCTTATTAAATAATAAAACAACAAGCAAGACTTATTTTCGTTGTAACTCTGAAAATTCAGAGCAACATTAACTTCGGGCATGTGAGGATAATAAGCAATATTCGTGATAGCTCAAAAAGGATAATAACAGTAGATTAAACAAATAGGCTTTTTTTTTGCGATTGCATCGATAATTACACTATATTTTATTTTGTAGCTTGAGTACTTTCACCTCATTAAAATTTCTTCCTTTACTTGTTATTTACTTAGAGTTCAAAAGAGTAAGTTTTAAGAAAGTAGCGTTTTAATTGGATTTTAAAGTACATGCTACTTACTTTAATGAAGAGCCTTTTCTTTGGAAATAAATCTGCTTCATTATCAATAACTTAAAGAGTCATTATCGCTCAATTTTTGCATTTTATTAACTGCCCTTTCGGACGTTTGTTGTAATTGAAAATTGCCGAAATGTTTACTTTGTAATAAAATGTACAGATTTTTTTTTTTTTTTAGTTTTTTATATGTATGCAAATGGTTGTACAGAGTTGTTCGAAAATGTTTGTACCCCCGCTTTTTATTCAGAGTGATGTTGTTTCCTTCAGACAAAAGTAGTACTTTTGTCACTAAAATTGATAGAATAAGCAAAAAAAAAAAAAAAAAAAAAACTTGGACCCAGAAAATACTTTAATTTTCCCATCAACCCGGATTGTAATCTTGTTTTTGTAACATTTCCCGCATTTTACGCTTTTCCTAAAAAATAAAAGCAATAAAAAAACGTTCTAAAATGGGTAATTTTTTCCTTTCCTTCTTTTATAATGGGGTTGTTTCCTTCAGTCAAAAGTAGTACTTTTAATCAATGAAATTGATAGAATAAGCAAAAACAATAACATGGAGCGAGAAAATACTTTCATTTTCCCAACAGTTATTTTTTAATTAATTTTTTTAAATGTCCGATTTTTAAAACAAGGCGTGATCTTGATGACGTCACAAATGATGCTCTTTGGCGCATCTTTTTATCGCGTTCCCACGTTATGATAATCAAGAAGCGAATTACGATTGCGCTCTACGCTTGCTATCAACCCTATCGTTGCCAATACACGTGTGTAAAGATGCGAATTAAATATTTTGTTCTGTGAGTGGCAACACTGAATGGCATTTCATCATTTGTAATGTCATCGGCAGAAATATAAACAATGGAAGCATACCGATTTAAGTATTGTTTTTAAAATATGAAACTTAAACAAATTATTTAAAAAATGGTCAGATCCTATGTTTTTAAACATGCTCTTTCAGAAAAAAATACTTTTAAAATTTTGGAAACGACCCCATTGCGAGACCTGAACTATTGGGTTTCTTGACTTCACTAATGGAATGTAATAGAAATGGAGAAATTTGCACCCGTCCAATTATGGCTGGTGATTATCTAGATTAGGTGATACGTTGCATGTCCATAAGAAAGAAAAGGTAATTTTTTTCAAAAAGATATGGTAGTTATGTCCAATTTGCACTCGTGCACTTTTCATAAAGATTATACTTCTAGCGAACGACCCCATTGTATCAGTTTCGGTTAAATGTTTGTTATACACAGTGACCTTGAAGTCTTTTAAAGTCATAACGATGAGAAGAACACCATGTTATTTCACGTATCGTTATGTTATAATACTGAGTGCTACAAAGTTCAGTGCTTCCACATATGTATTGTGCGTTCACAACGAAATGGCACTTCGCCCCGTCTTGTCGAAAGTAGAGTTCAGTTTAGCGCGGGGGTGACTAGTAAGCACATCCTTGTGCTTGTAAATGAGACAACCAGACAACCTTAACTTCAGCGTGCTTTTAAGTGTGCGAACAAGTCTTAGGGTTCTTTACGCCACTTGATTCCCTTGTCGGCTGTTGCTTCGGTTATTCTTTCAAAATGCTGCTTTTACGACAAAATGCTGTGATCCGAATAAGATTTCTGCCGAAAACAGCGGAATAGAATCTTTGATACCACGTGACAAAGGCGGAGCCTTCTGCC
Organism: Uloborus diversus; assembly: GCF_026930045.1. Lineage (NCBI taxonomy): Eukaryota > Metazoa > Arthropoda > Arachnida > Araneae > Uloboridae > Uloborus > Uloborus diversus. Next base: position 40,941,612 of record NC_072737.1, read on the forward strand.
CCCAGGAAAGTTTTGAACAAGATAAATAATTGTAATTTTTAAATTTGGGCGTAGTTTTTGTTGTTTTTCGATATAATATACACTTAAATATAACTTTTGCACCCCACTTCCCCGAGAAAATTTTAAATTCTTACCGGAATGCATCGATAGATCGAAAACATCGATATATGGAATGCAATATATCGCGGTATTAAAATACTGATATCGCCCAGTACTACTGTTGAGGCATATTACACCCCATACAACGTGATGAGTTTGTGAAAATTGCAACACCATGAAGGAAGCATCATAGTTGAATGAAATTTAATATACAGTTGAGCGCTAATGGTGCAAATAAATGATTACATTTTCAAACCAAACAAACAATAAAAAGAGATAGAATATAGTATTTTGTGTGGCCACCACGCGCCGCAATAAGAGCGACTACACGACTCGGCATGGAGTGAAACAAATTTTGAATATCCGCCTGCGGAAGAGTATTCCATATTGTTGGTATGCGTAACCAAAGTTCGTCTGTCGAAGCAACAGCACGAGGATCACGAGCGAGACGACGCCCAACGAAATCCCACACATGTTCCACCGGTGACATATCCAGGAAATAAGCAGGCCAAAGAAGAAGCTGTACCTGCTGCAAATGAATGTTTGGATTTGACAGTCCTAGAGACATGTGGACGGGCATTATCCTGCTGGAATACAGCCCCTGGCAATCCTTGCAGGAAAGGAATAGCTTGGGGCTGTAAAACTTTGTTTATGTATCGTGTACCATTCAAATTGCCCATAATTCGTAGCAATTTTGATCGTCCTTTGATATGCTATGGCACCAAAGACCATAACTCCGGGTGTTCGTCCACTGTGGCGCTTGATAATGCACTCCGGAATGTACCGTTCACCGGCAAAGCGCCTGACACGAATTCGACCATCATGGTGCCACAAATTGAAACGGGATTCGTCAGAAAAGACGACCTGCTGCCAATCAGCACGCCTGCTCCTATGCACATTGGCCCATTGTAGCGCAAGCGGTGATGATTTTGCGTGAGAGAAATCCTGTATAAAGGAATCCTTGCGCGCAGCCCACGTTGCAGCAGAACGTCTCCGAATTGATGAGGCACACAATGAAACACCTGTAGCTGTTGACCACTGTGCTGCCAATAGTATAGAAGAAGCGGTGGCCACTGTATAAGGGAAAACAAATCGTGTTCATTTTTAATAGGAAGTTTACTGTATCAAAATAAGGCAATGTCATGGCAATAAAATATGACTTCTTATTTTTTTTCTTTTAAGACATATTTCTTTGTAATAGTATTTACTATTTTGAGGTTTTACTGCAGTTGAATGTCACACACTGGTCCGTATTCCCTGCTAGTTGAATCTTATCTGTATGAGACATTTATTGTGTCGCAATTTTCGCAAAAAATAGTGTACGTGGGCAAATCAAAAAGTCTTTGCACCTATTTATTTTTTAAGCCAAAATACGGCTGTAAATATGAAGAAGCGAACATATACATTCCCAGCAGTGACAGTTTCTTGAACCGTACGAGCCGTATCTGCTTTTTGCTCGGAAGAGCGGAACTGCTATCAGTCAGTTAAGATGACGGTTGTTCTTCTGACGTCTACAACTTATGAGCAGCGAAGTGTTATTTGTTTTGTATGGAGCAACGGACAAAAGCCCATAGCGAATTACAGGGGCACGTACAGTCCAGACCTTGCCTTAGTGATTTTCACGTTTTCGCTCCACTGAAGAAATTTCTGGCAGGACAGAGATTCACATGTGACGAAGAAGCCAAGAACGCGGTCCGACGTGGTTCCACAGGCAGCCGGAAGAATTTACCACTGGGGGATCTCTAACTTAGTCCCGCGATGGGACAAATGTCTGAGCCGGTGTGGTGACTATGTGGAGAAGTAATGTAAGGTACGTAGTACACTACGTATATTTGTAAATACCTGTATGTATTTGTTTTTGGTTAATAAAAAAGAGGAACATAGACTTTTTGATTTGCCCTCGTATAAAATCATTTTTCTGTGTAGTGAAAAACTTCTATGACATAAGAACATAACAACAACGTCAAAATTGCTGAATAAAATGTTACCTTTTTTAGTTACTTATTGCATGAAGGTAAACATTTTATTTGTATTTCTATACCTTTCGAATAAAACTCAAACATGAAATGCCTTCGTTTTAAAGTATTACTTGTTATACCATTAATTACTTTTTTTTGTATTGATTTCCTACTGCAGTGGGCAGATAAAAAAAATCTAATTCTAAAAAGAAAATTAATATATAAGTCTTCAGCAAATTACCATTCAATTTTAAACGTTTAAGAAGATGTATATTTTTTTTCTTAACATCTAAATTAATGACAGTAGAATTCAAACATTTCGAGGGGAAGTCATTGTATAATAATTCATTTACATAAAAGAATAAAAAATCAAGAAAAACGTATTTATTTAAAAACAAAGGGAAATGAAATATTTTTTAACTTAAGCATCACATTTTTTTTAATATTCAGAAAAGCGGAAGTAAAAGTTAATCTTGAAAAAATAAGGACTACTTTTAAAAAGTTCTTTATCCCTTAGATTTAAACTTTCGAATGATTACGATAATTGATATCTTGTAAGGAAAAACATAGCAATTAAAAACCTTAATCACCTCATAAAAAATATTTTTGAAATTTTTTTATTCATGCATAAGAGCTTTATGTTTTTATTATGACTATTATTAAGCCAAATTCTTTCATGTGCTTGACATTAATGATTTACAGAGAAAAAAAGATTAAGTAATTACGAGTCTCTCCAAACAGTAGTTAGTTTAACTAATAATTATCCTTTAGTAGCATGGATATTAGAAGTAATTAATTTTTAATATTGGTAATTTTGTATTAAGGATATAAAGAAATGCTTTTTAAGCAATGAAAGCAGTAAAAATGTAAATCTTTTGAAATCTTAGCGAAAATATTTCAAATTCTTCACTTTTTTAAAAGACGTAATGCAGTTTTTTCTGTAAAAATAGATTCGTGCTTAAACTCGACGATTTATCATATTTTCTGCTTGTTAATTTGCTTGCTAAGCACTAAAGACTAAATTCATTTTCCAAGTTTCTTTAAATTTTGCATGAACGTTTCTTGGTGTCATAAAAAAACGTCTCATGTGAAAGAATTTCCTTGATATGCATTGGCAACTATGTTTCTGAATGCCCTTAAAATGTTGATGAATGTCGTAATGCTATTATCCTTAGGATATTAAACACCGAGGTAGCACACATAACGCTTAAACGTTTCAAAACGTTTTAAAATGGTTGTCCCTATGTTAATAAATTTGTAACGATTACGTGACGAAATGTGCTACATTCGAAATGTGGTTGGGATATTTGTAAATGTATTTCAATGTCGTTAAAGAATAATGCCGTAATGTCGATTTACGGGGATGATCATTAAATATAGTGTAACGGATTCGGTGCGGCTTCCAACTTTCTTGAAAGGATGACACAGTTCTTGATTAAAAAAAAATACAGGAAATTTATTTACACTATGTACAGGAAACAGCGTCAACAACTGCTAAATTATTCATCAGCAATTAAGCAATTATCACACAACACCGTAAACTCAACGTTTACACACGTATTTACTTCCAAATACGAAAACAACACAGCGAAATGCCTCGCTATAAACAGAGCTAATACACACTCTCAGTACAAATTCTCAATCGAAACTAACACTTTATCCAGCGTAACCGTTTATATACATACCGAAAAGAGAGCTCTCAAAGATTCCAGAAAATGCTACAACGTTCTACAACTACACTTTCATTGATAAAATCAGTGAATGAAATAAGAAAAAAAAAGAATAGGGGTTGTATACTTTAGCCATATGAAAAGGGGTTGTATATTCATTACGGGAAACTATTTACAGGTTACGTTACTACAATAATTACTGTTTACAGGATTTGTAACAATAGCAAAACTTACGAATGTATGCAATGTCTTTAGATACGAAAATGGCCTTTTTTTATCGATTCCGAATGCTTATTATAAAGTGATACTAATTTTTATCATTTTAGGAATGTACAGAAGAAAAACGAAATGGTCACTTTTTTTTTCAATTTGTGTTTAATATGGCAACACTAAGTGCTTGTAGAGTAGAATTTGTTGTTCTCACCAAGCGGGTTACAAAGAAATAAATCAACGCAAAAAAAATCATCCATAACTTTACTACACAATTAAGAAAGGTTAATTTCAAACGCAATTTTCTCCATTAATGGAAGGACTTTTTTTCCCTTCTTCCCTTCGCTCTACTTTTTTTCAAGCACATAGCATATTACATGTGGATAATTTTAGAGCTGCAATTGGTATGAATATTTTTTTTTACTTCTGTTTTAGTACTTAATTAGGCAAGCATTTTGTAACGTAATTCATAACTACAAAGAGTAATTTCAATAATTTTTCCGAAACGTTTTTTAAACACTTTTTACCAGACCAACACTAATTGCATTTTAACAATTTTATCAGTATCAAAATGCAAAGTAAAAGTATTTTTTGAAGTTGTTCTCGTAAAATGATCAATTTTCCGAATGTTTCTGTTGACTGGTATTTACAATACAGTGGACGGAGATGTACTTTACGACACGCCTATTTTTGGTAAATAGAACCTTAATTGAGCAATTTTGCTCTAGTTTTGGAATTGTTTCAAAATTTTCTTCATGTTTTATTATTAATTTTGAAAAGAACAATGTTAGGGAATGTGGCAAAGTTGTAAACTTTCGGAAACATCAAATGTTTGAAATAGGTTTAGACAGTTTTTATTTACAGCATAACGATTTCTGCTTTACTTTAAATGAACATACATGAAAAAGTGACTCGTTTTTCAAGAGCATTGTAACAAAATCAATAATCAGAACATTTTTAGCCATTTACTTTACCGTTTCGACTGCTGGCTACATACTTTTCAATTGTTTACGAAATTTATAAAACTGTTACATAGTCATGCTCTGTCGCAAGTGGGCTGCAGTCGCAACTTTTTTTGGGCCCTCCGATTTAATTAAGAATTAGTACATCAACTGATTGCAAATTATTTTAACCGATTTTTTAACGTTATTATTTTAATGTAAAGATAAGTAATTATTGTAAATATGTATTATATATTAGTAAATAAACCTTTGTGAATTAAAGTCAGAATTTTTTTTGAAAGGGGTCACAAAATTAATGTCGCGTAAACCTTAATCGTTATTATAACTTCTAAATATTTATTTATTTACTTAAATCACAAATTTACATCAAGATGTCGCAAAAATGTTATTATTATAATGACTTTAGTTTTTAATTAATTTACTTTTCTTTCAAGAGGAAAACTTTTTTTTGCTCGTGTAGTTTTTTTTTTTTTTTTTTTGTTATTATCTCGAGTCCAAAATTGAAATAAATGCGAGTTTCTGAGTGATAAACTGTAATAACTTATGGCTGAAATGAATGTCAGACGTTACAAATTTTTGTCAGAAAAGAAAATTATTAGAAAATATATTTTTAAAATTTTTGATCCTTATCTCAAAAAGTTCTTTTGGTAACGATACTACACATTTATATGAGCATCTGTTGTAGCTTTGAGCGAATGTTGACGATTTTCGACCTAGCACCAGGCATTAACACCGCCAGAATGTACCTTCTGAGGGGTGAGAGGTTCTTAAGAGTCATTTTTTTAAAGCTGGACAAAGTGAATGGGGGCCTGATAGTTGACACCTTCAATTTTCCTGAAAATTTTGAGATAATTTACTAGTATTGTGATGAGAAAAAGTGAAGATTCTTTCCTCACTAATTTGATTTGTTGACCCTCGAGGGGAAGTCAAAAGTTAGGTTCGTTAGAAAAAGGAGCTAAATATATGATTACTTTGCGTCAAAAGCAATGAGTGAACCGAGCCAATTATTTTAAATAAGGATACTACATGATACTAGGTACATTCTAGTATAAATATTTTGGTGACTCACTCATGGCTTTGAGGTCAAAGGTCAATTGAAAATGCAATTTTCAAATGAGCTTTGCCTGTTTGGGCTCGGATATCTGCTAAAGCCTTGAGTAACCCTCGTAAAAAAGTATATGGTTAACTACTCGCCACAGTATAGTACTAAGAAAAACATAAACTTTCGTTTCTCTTGGTTTTAGTAGTTAAACGGTCTCAGAGTGGATGATTTTTTAAAAATGGCCAAGTTTAGAGGTCAATAACTTTGATCGCGACGGGTCAACAACTTTGGGACACAGCAGTAGTTATAGTCCGAATGATGTAGTTTAAGGTCCAGGTTAGAAACCCATGGCAACTAATCAACTTTTTTAATTACGCGATCTCAAGGTTGATATTTTGAAACAACAAGAATCGAGAAGTTTAGGTCAATTACTCTATAACGCCTGAGTCAATAACTTTGAACAAGAGCTGTAATTATGCTCTACGTGGTGTAGTTTTAGACTCATATCAGAGAACCATGAGATCTAATCATCTTATTTAATTAAACTGAAAAATGAGGATTTCAGTATAAAAGAGATTTTTTTCGCGAGTTTATATACGTGCTACTCAAAATCTTATGAGCTCGAACTCACATAAATACTAGAACAAATCAACAACAAAATGTACTTTAAGCTCCCAAAATTTCATGCTTCCAGCGTAATAAAATGTTCTGTAACCTTGAGCACAACATGTCTGTTCTTCTCACAAAGCTGATCCGCCATTTTAGAGATCCTAGGTCCTCAGGATTCGGAACTCGGAAGCTGAAAATTCGCATAGGTTAGTTTCAAAGACATCTCTACACCTCTATAAAATTTCATTCCCATTCGGGGATGATGAAGCAGGGACAATTTAAAAAATTTAGATCAGTTGACGTGGAATCACTCTGATATAAGATTGTGACAATTCACATGCACCTTTGGTTATTTTTGACTTTATAATGATCATAAATCAATGCTATATTTTAGGAAGAGGAATGCAATTGGGTAAAAGATTGAGTTCATAATTACAGTAGAATTTTGCGTATACAATAGTTTGTAATAAATTTTTATAAATTAGCAAATTTATTAATTATGGCTCAAAAATAAAATATAAATGTAACTTTAAAAAAAAAACCGATTTGTTAGACTGTAACAAAAGATGCGGGTGAAATCTGCATAATGTATGTATCAGAGTGATTCCACGTCAACTGACATGATTTTTCCAAACTATAGTGCTCCAAAATGGCGGATCAGCGTTGTGAGAAGAATTGCCATGTTGTGGTCAAGGTTACAGAAAACTTTATAACACTAGAAGCATGAAATTTTGGGAGCTTAAAGTACATTTGAATGTTGATTCGTTCTAGTATTCATGTGAGTTTGAGCTCATAAGATTTTGAGTAGCACGCACATAAACCCGTGAAAAAACGCTCTTTTATACTGAAATCATCATTTTTGAGACCGTTTAATTAAGTAATATGATTAGATCTCATGGTTTTCTGACATGAGTCTAAAACTACACCACGTAGAGCATAATTACAGCTCTTGCTCAAAAATATTGAATCAGGCGTTATAGAATAATTGACCTAAAACTTTGATTCTTGTTGTTTCAAATTATCAACTTTATGACCGCGTAATTAAAAAAAATTATTAGTTGCCAAGGGTTTCTAACTTTGACCTTAAACTACACCACTCGGACTATAACTACAGCTGTGTCCCAAAGTTGTTGACCCGTCGCAAACGAAGTTATTGACCTCTAAACTTGACCATTTTTAAAAAATAATCGACTTTGAGACCGTTTTACTACTCATTGCTTTTGAAGCAAAGCAATCATATATTCATCTTGTTTTTTTTATGACCTTAAACTTTGACCCCTATTCAAGGACAAACAAATCAGTTTTTTTATAAAAAGAAACTGTTCTTTTTATAAAATTATTTTTCTTATCATAGTACCACTAACACATCCTGAAATTTTTACGAAAATTGAAGACATCAACTATCGAAAGTGTCCAGCCTTAAAAAAAATGACTCTTAACAGTCATTATACGGATACAAGCTGCCATATTATAATTACAATAAGCATTAAAACCAAAAATTGTAAGGAGGGAGGATGACCTTCTAAAACCTCCATCGCACCGCCTTTGGGAGTTTTTCATTCATAGGCGCCATTTTCAAGTAGCGTCGTTAGCGCCACCGCCACATCTTTATCTAAGGGGCTTTCCATAAATGATGTCCCACTTTTCTTTACCATTTTAAACCCCCTTCATCCTGTATCATAATGTGTCACATTTCATCTTCTCCCCCTTTTCCTATGACATATGTCATAGGGTGGAGTGAAAAAAATCAAAATCTGATAAATGCTGATTAATAGTGCGGAAAAGTTAGCTTGTTGATATATTTTGTCATGCAAAAGGATTTCGACAGCAAAAAATGTCTTGGTGTCACTCGTGCCTTGAAGTTGACCATTATTGCGTAAAAACTGGAAAAAGTTACAATAATTTCATCAAAAATAAAAATGTGATAAATTTGATGTAATATCACTTAAGAGTAGTCTTTTTGTGTAGATTACACACCACATAATATCATTTTAATAATAAACTATTTTAAAGTTTCATACCTGCTTTGAATTTGACCAATAAAGTGCCAAAATTGAATAACGTCGTGATGCTCCGTACTTTGAGAAAACGTATTAGAAGTTATTATTTGTAAAAGTTTTATTTCATATTAATTCTTACATAGATACGCAAAAAATAAATAATAAAAACATTTCGTATCTAGTAAAAAAAATGTTAATTCTAAACCTAGACCCATAACTTTGGCTCAAAATTTCAAATTTACCTATGATAGAGAACAAAGATTAAGTATAAAAAGTTTTAAATATAAATGTAGCTTGCAACAGCCCACATAAGTCACACTTCGAAACAATAGAAGTTGCTAAATTTTTAATAGTTTTTGAGCCCTCAAACTGTAACAACATTGATAACAATAAAACATAAGTTTGAGTGCGAGTTGAACTACTTGACTTCTCGTAATTTTCGGTCTTAGTGTTATATTGTGGCTTAATATTTCTGGATTTTAATCTGACTCGAATAAATCAATCCCTCTTGGTTAGACAACAAAAGTAGTTTTACCTATCGTCTCACTGCTTTAGAATGACATATGAGGTTTTGAAACCCATACAACTCAGTAGGTACGCCATCAAGCACCTTTTCTTTCAAAGTTTTTTCTGAAATTCCTATTTTGTAAAAGAGAGCCGAGTTTTAATAGTTTTGCTTATAGATGAGTTCATGGTAGTCTTTCAGCTTCAAAATTGAAACCTGGAATTATAAATTTTCATTATCCAGTCAAGTTCTTCGAACTGGTCGTCGTAATCCGTCGCAAAACAACTTCTTTGATGTCGGCCATCTGCAATACCCAGTGTTATACTGTTTAGATTCTCAAAGTAGCCAGTGTGCAGAACCACAGTATCCAAACATCATCATCAGAGAACTTGGTTTCCGTTAGCTTACGATGGCAAGTTCGAAGAATTCGATTGGATAACGAAAATTTACTATTCCAGACTTCGACGCAGAGAGACTACCTGTTCTTTGATAGGCGGAAGTGGGAAAACTCGGATCCTCCTCTTAAGAAATAAATTTCAGATAAAACTTTAAAAAAAATTGTGCTTGATGGTGTACCTACTGAATTATATGATTTCCAAAATCTCACATTAGTTTAAAGCAGTGAGACGATGCGTAAAATTAGACAAAGAAGCGTCAACCAGACTTTGTTGTCAAACCAAGAGAGATGGATTTCTTAGAGTGAGATTAGAATCTAGAAATCTTACCCACAATTACAGTTTGAGAGCTCAAAAATCGTTAAAATTTATTTAACAACTTCTTCCGTTTCGAGGTATGACTTATGTGGCTGTTGCAAGCTACATATTTATTTTAAAACTTTAACATTTAACCGACGTTTCATATCACACGTAAAGCCTTGGTTTCCTAGGAGCAAACACGCCAAGCGTCGGCGTCGCTCCTCGCTGAGGCGAACACTTGATTCTTCTGCGCATGCGCGCCCGAGCTAAATCGACGTCATGTATGGCCACGCCGGAATCCACTTGCCTTTCATTTCAGCGTTACTGCGAGGAGCGACGTCGAAGATCGGCGATTCGCTCCTAGGAAACCAAGGCTTAAATTTTACACTTTGCGCCAAAGTTATGCGCTAAGTGGAAAATCATTTTTTTTCCTATGCAAAAAAAAAGCTTAAAACTTATTTTTTCAGTATCTATGTAGGGATTAATTAATCTGAGAGCAAATTTTTACAAACAAAAACTTCTGATAATTTTTCTCAAAGTACTGAGCCTTACGATGTTAGGCACTTTTAACACTATTTTGGTCAAATTCAAAGTGTATGGAACTTTAAAATAGTTTGTTATTAAAATGATCTCATGCAGTACGTAATCTACACAAAAAGACTGCTCTTAAGTGAGCATTCAAAGTGAGTAAGTCAGCAGTGAGCAGTCAAAGCCGGTGAGTGTTACATCAAATTTATCAAAATAATAATAATAATAATAATAATGAACTTTTTGTAACTTTTTCCAGTTTTTACGCAATAATGGCTAATTTCAAGGCGCGAGCGACACCTCAAGATATTTTTTTCTGTCGAAATCCTTTTGCATGACCAAATATCGCTACAAAAGGCAACTTTTCCACACTATTACTTAGCGTTTATCAGATTTTGATTTTTTTTCACACCACCCAAATGTCACGCTATTTTTTCGGAACAAATTGTTACGAAAATTCGCGATGTCACATTTCTTGTTACCCTCTCCCTGCCCCGTGTCACAACTCGCAATTTCGCGAACCCTCTCTCCCTCGTGTACATGGATTTCCACAATGCCATAGGGTAACCAACCCCCCGAAGTGACGGGCCTAGAATTAAGGATTTTTTGTCTTTAGTGTATTGAATACTAAATGTTTTGAAATACATTTTCTTTATCAGTCTTAGACTTCACAAAAGCCCTGTATTTCGCCAAGCAGCTATTCGTGTAGATCTATAATAAGTGAATTATTTTTTTGCTGCGCGTAAAATGCTCACTTCTGTACATACCTAAGACTTACTTCCAGTATGTTTACTTAAATTTTACAATTTTATTATCCATTAAATTCTTATCAAAAACAACAAATTTTGCGCAGCAATTCTTTTCTACTTATAATAATTTAATAAGTCTTCAAAATTTTTTTTAAAAGTATTTATTTGTTAAAAAATGAAAATAAAGTCATACATGAGTTTATTACTCGAAATAAAAGTAAAGGGAAAGTACAGGAATTCCTTGTGAAAGTTAAACTTTCTGTATTTATCTGAAACGAATTTTTCTTTTTCTTCTTTCAACGGGAGAATTAACTCTAACGCGAAAACAAATGTAAACATTCCTACTTTTCTTAGCGAATAAATATTATTTCTGCATCTAAGAAAAAAAAATATCACTGAAAAACTGTCGCTATTTATGCGATATTTCTATTTAATGTTGAATGTACTTGTATTTGATTAAAATTTCTTCTTGTGCTACCATTTGTTCATTTTGAAGCGAAATATTGAAGATAGTCAAAAGCTGCGTAGAAAAATGTCAGCCCTTGTTTTTGGAAACTAAACTAATTTTTCAGTGACTAAAAATACAAAAGATGCTAACCGAATTCATGAAAGAGGTGCTGAATTGTGGGCAATAAAATACGTCAATTCATCAAGTCAAGCATTTTTCAGTATTGTTGGTATCCTAACCATTTTTTTTTCAATTCAGGATTAATAATAAAAATGTGACGCCATCATTAATGAGGTTCGAATTTAAAGAAGCATTTTTATTGGGGGAATAAAGAGTTTCATGACTAGTTCTTATTCAGTTTTTTCTCTATTATAAATATATTTAACACGTTCGTGACAGCATGAAACCTATTGCTTCACTTCGAAACGCATAAAATTACTTTTAATATTGCTTCCTCATTAGAACAGTTAGTAATCCAACGTTGTGGAGCACAAAAATTGCAATTTTGCAATTTTTGTGCTTCACAACGTTGGATTACTAACTGTTCTAATTTTCAGCAAAAAGGTATTTATTCGTTATTGCTTCCTCATGTTTTAAAAACATTTAACTGGCACATACTCGGTTCAATGTGCGGATGAACAACGCCCCATTAAGGGTTAAACGTTGTAGTACCAGGAGCACCACTTTAAAGGAGCTATTAGGCTACCTGTGGCACCCTTAATGCCTTAATGGTGCCAGCGGAAGCCAAATGACACCCATACAGGTGCTATAGGGTGCTATACGGAACCAAATAGCTTCTTGAAGGAAGGGGACATAAGGTTGCATTATGTACTTAAGGGGTGCCACTAGTGCTAAGGGAATGCCATATGCAACCCGCAGTTTGACAGTGTACCTATGTAGCCGTAGTTGCGATACAAAGTGCCTCAAGTGCATACGCGGCCATGCAGGAACAATGCAATACGCTGTAGTAGGTGACCCATTCGTAGACATATCCGTCAATAAAGTAAGTCCAAGTGTAACCCACAACGGTGGGTCATAATGTCGCGAACGTGTTAATCAACGGCGTAAAAAAGGGGCCGAAAGGGGGGGGGGGAGGGAGGTAGTTAATTCTGATATTTCCGTCTGTGTGTCTGTCTGGGGCATTGTAGCTCCTGAGAAAACCTATTTTAATATTATTTTTCGTTTAAAATGTGATTTTGATCGAGCGTGTTCCGAGGCAAGACTAAATTGAAATGCGAGAAAGCATTGGAGATCTGAAGAGGATATTTGAGCCCGTGTTTCGAAGTTCCTTAATTGCATCCCGGTCAATTACTTCCACGGATTCTTTTGGGCTTGGAAATTACGGCTACGCACACGTATTTATGCATCAAGGCACTCATTTTGAAGAGTTTGTATGGTTTGTACAGATTGAAGCCAGTAAGGCAGCTTTTATAAAACCATGCTCAAAAGCGCATTGTACAAAGGTTCGTTAAAAAGTGTTTGCAACATGCTCGTTACATACAATATTCGTTGCATAGCTTAAAATATTTTTTCAACATCCCGGAAAATAATAAATGACTAGAAAATCGCCCTTCATGGTATGACGGAAGCGAATTGCTTATTTATTAGAAAATATTCCCATGAACTTTGACGTGTTAAATTAGATAGGGGAGAGTGTGCTTCCTTTTGACACTTTTCGTATTTCAATTTCTAACGTCACTTATTTGAATCCAATTTAAAATCTAAAAGTCACATTAAAATACCCCAACATACTTCTATGCAATGCATTTTTTAAAATTCAGACAGTTTGAAAATAAAATGTTACCAGCCATTTTTAAAGTAAAAGTTCCAAGCTGTCCCAAGGAACAACATCCTATTGTACCTTGGGACACATCCTGTTGTACTATGAGAAAGTCTTCATGATTCAGGAAACAACCATATACTTGAACCAATTTTTCACCAGAAAACAAAAATGTATATTTTTTAAATGGTAGTGAATTAAATCATGAATAATTAATTATGCATTATGAATTATTATCTAAAATTAAATGTGTTTAAGAGACTACATAAGATTAGAACATTGTTCCATGTTCCTAAACATATCTTAATTATTAAGAACCATGCATATGTTGTACCTTGGAACGTGTCTTAAGACACCAAATATTTGGCTGTTCCAAAGTACAATCACCACATTGTTTAAGAAAAACCAAAATGATGGTCAATCAGGATGCACTATCATTATTTTCTCATAAGCAAAATATTTAAAGTACTTCTCTTATATAACAAAATCAAATTCAGTTGATTAAATTTACAAATACAAAGTCGGAAAATGAATTAAAAATGAAGAAAATATTTACTTTGGAGTCAAACTTTTCTTTCTCTCACAAAATCGTCAATTTTGCTCATTTGATGCTGATTTTTACTATGGCACAATTTAGTAGTGAAGGTTACCATAAGAGATTACAAAAACATGGCCGCTATAAATAGATTCTGAGAAACTAGCAGTGTCTCAAGGTACAACTCTATCCCCGTATATGAGAGATAAATGTTTAACATGGATAAGGCAAAAATTTAATTCATCATATATTTCTCGACAGAATATAGTTTACAATAGTTAAAAGTGATTTTATACGAAACGCTCAGCATAATAAAATATGCAGCCTGTTTTGACATAACTTCAGCTGAAAACGGACCGACAATTTATCTTTATTCAAAGTCTGACCAGCAAAAGTAGTAGATTTAGTTCTGCTTTGTCAAAACAAAGCACTTATGTGCTTCTTAAACTTTGCCAAAAAATATCATCTAATTATAAATAACATTACTGAATTTTAATTTACACAACAATGAAATAATGCCGTCTCGCTTAAGTTTCATTGTTGGTGACGTCGACGCGTTTCTCGATAAGTGATTTTGGCTATCATACAGATGGGGGATATTTGTTACATCACTTGAAATATTTTCTTACACTTATTACCCGTTATGACATGAAGTACATCATGACAAATACATTGAAAAATTGCCTAATAACACAGTCCTTAAAAAAAAATAAACTGCCACTGCAGAAGCACGAAAGACAATACTTTAATTTATTGAAATCACAACAAAAATATTAATAATAATTATAACCAAATTAATGAAATATAATCAGCCCTTTTTTTTTTGGCTGAAAGCAATGTTTCTTTCTCTGACATTTATGTTCTTTATTCCAACATTGCTCTTTAAAAAAAATATAGCTTGAGTCAATTAACCTTAGAGATAATAAAGGAATTTGCATTTCATCAACTTTTATTTTGAAAGAATCCCGCTAAATTTAATGACCTTTTTTATTTGTCAGCCATGTAATTGACACTAAATGAGCAAATAAAATTCTTCTCTGCTTAAATTGAAGAAAAAACACCTGATTAATCTATTGCTGTTAATTATAGCATGTATCAATTAAACGGATTACAAATAGATTCTCAGAATTTTCTTTCTAAGCACACTTGGTTTTAGAGAGCTTTTTTTTCAAAAGGGAACTATTAATTATCTAGGTAACCAGAAATAAAATTAAATAAACTTTGAAAACTAGGTGAAGTAAATAGTTTATTAAAATGCAGTGTTTCTAAGAAAAGGCAAAACACATAAATCCGACTCCAAAAGGATATTGGTATTTCTGTATTTCAAAACGATATATTTTTACTTTTGAGCACTGTTCCTGAATTTGATAGAAATATGCTTGAACTTGGGCGAGTTCATTTGAGTTTCAGTTGCGAAAGGAAGCATATTAAGAGTGTATCAACGCCATCAATAGTTAACGGAAACTCGAACCGAATTTTTAGCCACCTTACCAGAGTCAGACAGTACAGTTTCTTAATGTCTTTTAGCAGTCGTTTATTTTTATGATTTTACTCAGGAAAATTGGCCTACAAGAAAATTTGAAGTGTGTGAAAATCCTGAACTGAGAGACAATTCTGATTCAAAAGTATATTCGGGAAAAGAGTTTTTGACGCACAACGGGTTAAAAAGAGAGAGAGAGAGAGTTGTGTTGTTTTGGCATTATTTGAATAGTTCCAAAGGAACCTGCATTAGCAATTACGAACAAGTTTGAAGTATATCAAAGTTCTTAATTAAAAGGCGGGTTTGCTTACGAAAAGGTGGGTTTACCTGACAAACATTTGTGAAGAAAAGTTTTTTACACTCAGTTACTTTGAGAGTGTTTTCTTGTACAAACTGCACAAAATTTTATGTCAGCTCATCCAAACGAAAGTGAAAAATCTTGAAGTTAAAACATTGAAATTATATTTACCTTTACCCAAACTAACCCAAAAATGTATTTACCGAAAATGTAAATTGGTAAAGCGGCAGAAAATAACCCTAGAGCAGGAATTAGAAATGTAGGGAGAAAGTCCAATCATCGGCTTAGCAAAAGCTGACCCAAAGACCCCAATTCATGTGACTCAACAACAACGAATGTTTGCATGAAACAAGCGAAAGAAATCTGATTTATTCCAACAATTTGCTTTAAAATCTATCACGTGACTTGGAGTTTTGGCTTCACGAATGAAAATCTTCACTTCCTCCATTTTATCTCTTCTCAATAAAAAAAAAAAAAAACGCACATTTGTTCTGCCTAATTACTTCAAAAGACACATAAATATCCTCAACAAGTGTAAGTAAATACAGTAAACTCCCGATTATCGACGGTCGGTTTATCCACGATTTGGATTACCCACGAGTCTTTTCACAATTTTTATTTTTAGCTTATGATTGTGTTATTGTTCTCTTTAGATTTTACATAGTAAGTTTTTTACATTCAATATTAGTAGATGCAATGTAGCAATGTTTTTAGTTATAATTTAAATATATGTGTGGGTGCTATTAATATGTTTTAGCTATTGTGTACACTAAGTATCATTCTTTACCTATTATTCGGATTATCCGTGATTTTCGCTTATCCGCGGTTACCGTGCCACCCTATTCCGCGGATAATCGGAAGTTTGCTGTATTTCTAGATTATTGTTAGAACATTTGTGTATAGAAACTGAACAGTTAAACTTTAGTTATGATATTATACAGAGTGTTCCGTTTTAACCTGCAAGAACTTTATTTTCGCAATCGTTAGTCCTAGA